>NC_045766.1:110885934-111190129 GCF_008692025.1 Phocoena sinus
TAGCAAAGATCAATAAAACTAAAAGCTGGTTCTTTGAGAAGATAAACAAAATAGATAAACCACTAGCCAGACACATCAAGAAAAAAAGGGAGAAGACTCAAATCAATAGAATTAGAAATGAAAAAGGAGAAGTAACAACTGACACTGCAGAAATAAAAAAAATCATGAGAGATTACTACAAGCAACTCTATGCCAATAAAATGGACAATCTGGAAGAAATGGACAAATTCTTAGAAATGCACAACCTGCCAAGACTGAATCAGGAAGAAATAGAAAATATGAACAGACCAATCACAAGCACTGAAATTGAAACTGTGATTAAAAGCCTTCCAACAAACAAAAGCCCAGGACCAGATGGCTTCACAGGTGAATTCTATCAAACGTTTAGAGAAGAGCTAACACCTATCCTTCTCAAACTCTTCCAAAATATAGCAGAGGGAGGAACACTCCCAAATTCCTTCTACGAAGCCACCATCACCTTGATACCAAAACCAGACAAGGATGTCACAAAGAAAGAAAACTACAGGCCAGTATCACTGATGAACATAGATGCAAAAATCCTCAACAAAATACTAGCAAACAGAATCCAACAGCACATTAAAAGGATCATACACCATGATCAAGTGGGGTTTATTCCAGGAATGCAAGGATTCTTCAATATACGCAAATCTATCAATGTGATAAACCATATTAACAAATTGAAGGAGAAAAACCATATGATCATCTCAATAGATGCAGAGAAAGCTTTCGACAAAATTCAACACCCATTTATGATAAAAACCCTCCAGAAAGTAGGCATAGAGGGAACTTTCCTAAACATAATAAAAGCCATATATGACAAGCCCACAGCAAACATCATCCTCAATGGTGAAAAACTGAAAGCATTTCCACTAAGATCAGGAACAAGACAAGGTTGCCCACTCTCACCACTCTTATTCAACATAGTTTTGGAAGTTTTAGCCACAGCAATCAGAGAAGAAAAGGAAATAAAAGGAATCCAAATCGGAAAAGAAGAAGTAAAGCTGTCACTGTTTGCAGATGACATGATACTATACATAGAGAATCCTAAAGATGCTACCAGAAAACTACTAGAGCTAATCAATGAATTTGGTAAAGTAGCAGGATACAAAATTAATGCACAGAAATCTCTGGCATTCCTATATACTAATGATGAAAAATCTGAAAGTGAAATCAAGAAAACACTCCCATTTACCATTGCAACAAAAAGAATAAAATATCTAGGAATAAACCTACCTAAGGATACAAAAGACCTGTATGCAGAAAATTATAAGACACTGATGAAAGAAATTAAAGATGATACAAATAGATGGAGAGATATACCATGTTCTTGGATGGGAAGAATCAACATTGTGAAAATGACTCTACTACCCAAAGCAATCTACAGATTCAATGCAATCCCTATCAAACTACCACTGGCATTTTTCACAGAACTAGAACAAAAAATTTCGCAATTTGTATGGAAACACAAAAGACCCCGAATAGCCAAAGCAATCTTGAGAACGAAAAAAGGAGCTGGAGGAATCAGGCTCCCTGACTTCAGACTATATTACAAAGCAACAGTAATCAAGACAGTATGGTACTGGCACAAAAACAGAAAGATAGATCAGTGGAACAGGATAGAAAGCCCAGAGATAAACCCACGCACATATGGACACCTTATCTTTGATAAAGGAGGCAGGAATGTACAGTGGAGAAAGGACAGCCTCTTCAATAAATGGTGCTGGGAAAACTGGACAGGTACATGTAAAAGTATGAGATTAGATCACTCCCTAACACCATACACAAAAATAAGCTCAAAATGGATTAAAGACCTAAATGTAAGGCCAGAAACTATCAAACTCTTAGAAGAAAACATAGGAAGAACACTCTATGACATAAATCACAGCAAGATCCTTTCTGACCCACCTCCTAGAGTAATGGAAATAAAAACAAAAATAAACAAATGGGACCTAATGAAACTTCAAAGCTTTTGCACAGCAAAGGAAACCATAACCAAGACCAAAAGACAACCCTCAGAATGGGAGAAAACATTTGCAAATGAAGCAACTGACAAAGGATTAATCTCCAAAATTTACAAGCAGCTCATGCAGCTCAATAACAAAAAAACAAACAACCCCATCCAAAAATGGGCAGAAGACCTAAATAGACATTTCTCCAAAGAAGATATACAGAATGCCAACAAACACATGAAAGAATGCTCAACATCATTAATCATTAGAGAAATGCAAATCAAAACTACAATGAGATATCATCTCACACCAGTCAGAATGGCCATCATCAAAAAATCTAGAAACAATAAATGCTGGAGAGGGTGTGGAGAAAAGGGGACACTCTTGCACTGCTGGTGGGAATGTGAATTGGTTCAGCCACTGTGGAGAACAGTATGGAGGTTCCTTAAAAAACTACAAATAGAATTACCATATGACCCAGCAATCCCACTGCTTGGCATATACCCTGAGAAAACCAAAATTCAAAAAGAGTCATGTACCAAAATGTTCGTTGCAGCTCTGTTTACGGTAGCCAGGACATGGAAACAACCTAAGCGCCCATCATCGGATGAATGGATAAAGAAGATGTGGCACATATACACAATGGAATATTACTCAGCCTTAAAAAGAAATGAAATTGAGCTATTTGTAATGAGATGGATAGACCTAGAGTCTGTCATACAGAGTGAAGTAAGTCAGAAAGAAAAAGACAAATACCGTATGCTAACACATATATATGGAATTTAAGGGAAAAAAATGTCATGAAGAACCTAGGGGTAAGATAGGAATAAAGACGCAGACCTACTGGAGAACGGACTTGAGGGTATGGGGAAGGGGAGGGGTGAGTTTTGACAGGGCGAGAGAGAGTCATGGACATATACACACTAACAAACGTAGTAAGGTAGATAGCTGGGGGGAAGCAGCCGCAAGGCACAGGGATATTAGCTCGGTGCTTTGTGACAGCCTGGAAGGGTGGGATGGGGAGAGTGGGAGGGAGGGAGACGCAAGAGGGAAGACATTTGGGAACATATGTATATGTATAGCTGATTCACTTTGTTATAAAGCAGAAACTAACACACCATTGTAAAGCAATTATACCCCAATAAAGATGTTTAAAAAAAAAAAAAAAAGAAAAAAAAAAAAAAAAAAAAAAATAAATGTTAAATATTATTTATGATTAAGTTTTTAATTCAGTCACACTAACCAATTTCAAGTACTGAGGAACCATACCTAGCCTGTGGATATTGTATGGGGTAGTGCAAAGACAGAGTATTACAGTCATCACAGAAAGTTTTTTGGGCAGCATTGCAAGATATGGCCAAAGTGAAAACAAACAAAAAACAGTGACCTGAGTGTTAAGAGACCACAGTTTGAGTCACTATTTTGTGTGACCTGGAACAAGTTACTTTTACTTTCTTTTTAAAATGAGGAGGTTGCTTGTAATCCACAAGATCTGTTTAGCAGTGACATACATATACTATAAGGTTTTGTTATGTAATAGAGCTAAGAATCATCTGGAGTCTCTGGAAAGTGTACTTTTATTTTATTTATTTATTTTTTATTGAAATATAGTTGATTTATAATATTATGTTTCAGGTGTACAACAGCATAGTGATTCATTTTTTTGTAGATTATATACCATTATAGGTTATTATAAGATATTGCTTATAATTCTGTGCTATACAGTAAATCCTTGTTGCCTATTTTATGTTAAAAGCAACTATACTCCAATAAAAATTAAAAAAAAAAAATTCTGAATGCATAATTGCCCCATAAACTGAATTTGACTTTGGTTTCTTTCAGGAGACAGGCCTGTTTGGTTTCTAGTAAGCAAATAAACAAAACTCTTTAAAGTGTCCCTGCTGATAAGAGAGTATTGTTCAGTACATAAAAATACAGTGCTAAAAGATTTTTCATAAGCCATATTATCAGCCAATCTACCAATGTCATTTGAATTGTAAATATTAAGCTTGTTTTGGTAGCCATGGCTGAAATGAAAGTTTAAAAGGATACCGTAGTTACATTTGTGATTTTATTGAGAATTGTTTTCACTAGGGAACTCTCAGCCTGTCAGATTAAAATGGTAAAGAGACCTTTTACTTCAAGAGCTCTGACAGTTATCCCCTTAGCAAAGTTTGCTTTTGTGATAATTACACCTACTCTTGTTTACCAAGTGAATCACTTTTCAGTGCTACTTTTAACCTTGACTGGTTTCCCTTTGATGATTATGTTTTGCTATGAAGCTATGAAGAGATGTTTAGAAATACGGTGCACATTTTCTGCTGCTCTTTTTCAAGTGATGTTTACTACTGATTTTCCTTAAAGCAGATTTCAAGGTTCAAGGGCAGTTAAACTTGGGGGAGAATATCAACAACATGTCTTTCATCTTGTTAGGGCAGGAATGAGCAGTGATTAGTCAGGAATAATGATACCTAATTTCCATGCCTTCCTTGGGCACACAGGTACCACCAAACCCACTAGGTATTATGGGGGCAAGAGTTAAGAGGATTTAGAGACCAAGTGATGAGGATGAGGTGAATGGTTCCCCTAAGTTAGGCTGGGTTTGATGGGGTAGGTTTCTCTATAGAGCAATAAAAATCAGCCTAAGGTGGAAGAATGTTGAGATGCTGAAATCATGTGATGGAATTCAGGTTCATGTTTTCTATGAACCAGTGATGTTAAATGTAACACTTGGTAATACAAATCAAATATTTCAAGTTCCAGAATAGAAGGTTCTATAACAAACTTGGAGCCTATCTTTATTTGGGTAGGGGCTGGCACTAAAATATTTTTCCTTATGATATTCCTGCTGGCAGTAGAGAAGGCAGAAAAGAGATAACATAAAGTATCAAGAATTTTTGGTGGTATCGTAGGAGTGGCAACACCAATGGGACAAGAGACAAATTAGGAGATAGGCATGGAAGGAGTAGCCATTGGGCAAGTCCAAGCAACACTGGAGCAGAGAAAATGGTTTCAGAGGCTGTTGAGATTTGGGACCACAGAAATAAAAGGAACTTGTGAGAGAAGGGTTGAAGTCCCAATAGTTTAATATTGCTCCTTTAAGAAGAAATGTCACGAAGCAGCAAAGCAAGCATAGGCATATGCAAACACAAACATATAATTGTCTTAAAAATCTTCCCCATATTCTAAGCCCCCCTTGTACTGTTGCCATCCATCCCTGTGGCAAGTTTTGGCTTCCTGCTCAATCCTTAGCCACCACATTGTGGCTTCTCCCACACCCCTCCACTGAAAGTGATCTCATTAAAATCACCAATGTGCTAATGTAGACAATGAAACTGCACACAATGGAGTCTGTATATTCATAGTTTTCTTGACCACATGATCAACTTTCCCTTTTGAAACACTTCACTCAACTTTCACGGTGCCACACTCTTCTAGTTTTCCTACCTCTCCATCTTCTTTGCAGTCTCTTTTCCATAAAGTTACATCCTAATTATTGGAATCTCAGTTTAGGGTTTCTTCTTTTCTCACTCCATTCAGGGGAATTGCATCTATTCTTAAGATTCAAATACCATCACTGCACTAGTGATACCCAAATATATACTTGCAGGCCAAATCTCCTTTTGATCTTCTTACAGAGCATACCTAGGACTTGAAATCATCTTTTCCTTTCACCATCTATTTATTCCTTTTCTGTTATTTCCCGTTTTATTAAATTACTTCATCTTTCCAATTACTTTGACAAAAATACTAAGGGTACTTGATGATTCCCTGTTGGCTTTAACTCCTTACCCACTAACAACAATCAGTTAATTGACAAGGCCTATTCATTCTACCATCAAAAAGTCACCTTTTTTTGCTACCCCCACTTCTACTGCTCTAGATTAGGATATTGTATTTTTTTTTAATTCCTTCAATAGCTTCCTAACTGTCTCATTTACTGTAGTATTTTGTATCTGTATCTGTGATTCACCTACTGTGAAGCTAGAATGATCTTTTTGAAACACAAATCTGATTCAGATAATCTCATCCTTAAGAGCCCTCAGGTATGGGTGGCTGCTAAGACTCTCTAGGGCCTTTACCCTGTTCATGTCTTCTCATCCTGTCTCTGGGAATGTTTCCCCTCAAACCTAGTGCTTCAAATTCTGATTTCTTTCAGTGCTCAGATTTTTTCACGTTTTCTCTTATCTCACCACCATCACATATATTGTTTATCTTTTACCACCATCCCATTCTTCTTAAGACCTCTTCATCTTTCAGATCTGTGGTGAGCACCACTTTCTTCAGGAGAATCTTCCTGAACATTAGACCAAGTTAGACTCCCTAATAGCAGCTTTCCAAGCAATCTTGAACTTCCACTAGCATACAAACAAAATTGTATTTGATTTTTAATCATCTCTCTTTTTTATTTACAGACTACTAGCTCTAAGAAATCATGAATTTTGTCACTTTAACTTAATATTGTTTCCATAAATTGAAGCAAAGATTCTCAAACATCAAAAGTATTGAAATCAATACACAAGATATACATGAACATATGTACTACATATAATACACACAAATATACATACAAATTCATTAAACAGTTTAGCACATGTCAATATTAGTATGTGCAAGAGACATATACAGAGATAATTGCATATACAATCTATACAGCATATATGAGTATTTCTGCCATACCCAGCATACATGTTCTTGGATAATTTTTGTTCTGAAAATAACAACTTATTGGAAAAAATAGATGTGGGCAGAGATGCAAAACTGATGTAACTTTTTTTTTTTTGATGTAACTTTTTAACTAGAGCATTAACTAAAGTATTAATTGGTATCTGGGAATATAACACAAAGAGCAGAGGCAGGCAGCTCAGAGTTGGCCTCAGGGGATAACTTTTTTAAAAACCACCAGAACAATACATTGGAAATGCTGGTTTGTGGGCACTGAGATGATGCAGACCAGCATAAGCTCTGAACCAGTGGGGCTGCCATTTAGGGGTCATGGGAAGAAGTAAAACATGCCAGGAGCTGAAGGAGCTGGGCAAAACTGGCAGCATGCCTCTCTGGGGAAAGAGCTCTGCATGCAGGTACTTATTTTTTCTCTTCTTAAAGTAGAGCTAAAAGGGCTTTTACCAGTGTAGCAACTGAACTGAGGGAATTTTCCTTTCTTGATGAAAGTTCTAATTCTACTCTGGCTATTCTGGTTCCTTTTTCCTGGAAAAAGCTTCCATTTTTTCCTAAGTCCTGATTATGCATTAGGTAATTGATGTTAGAGAAACATACATGTGGGAGCAGAACAGACTATATTTGCACAGTAGGCAAGTGGCGTTGGAATTGCATTCTTTTCATGTTCCCAATTTCCACACTTTCAGAAGGAAAAAAAAGGAGTCAGGAGTTAATAAAGTTATTCCTTCCTCAATTACAGTGGAATATTTTATTTATTGTTTATTTTATTTATTAGTTATTACATTTATTATTATTTATTTAATAGAGGTATACATAAAATACCTGGTAAGTAAATGTGTACGGGGGGGGGTGGAGAGGGAGAGAAAGAGAAAGAGAGGGAGAGGAAGTGAGTCCCAGTTCAATAAAGGCGGCAGACTCTCTATGAGTTTTGTGGAATAAGGGATTTATTATAGGAATAGTAGGAATAAGACCTTACATAATCTGAGACACTGGGGAAGTAAGGGTCTGAAAAAAGGAGTTGTAGAAAATCAGGAAAAAGTCAGACCCAGGACTTCTGAAGCATTAATGTGAGAGGACAAATTGGAACTTGCAGAAAATCTGGGAAGGCTGGTCCCTCAAGTGGATGGAGTGGGAAGGGGGAGGAGAGCTGCTGAAGTCTTTTGCCTCTGCATATGGCGAAGAGTCTGAGGTTGCATCAGCAGAACTGGTTGTTGGGAAGAACTACTATGGAACAGGGAGATCAAGAACAAGCTAGAACTTCCCAGCATTACTGTGTCTGTTTCTTCCCATATCCTACTGCAATAATCTTTGGAGAGGAATGACTGCCATTCACATCATGCACACAGATTTCTCTTGTGGCAGACTTTAACTTGGAAGTATACAGAGATGGGGATTCTTGGAAATATAGTCACAGCTATGGCAATTGACACAGTAAAATACACTTTGCTAAGTTAACCAGCAAAGGGAGGCAAGTGCCAAACTGTGGAGGGTTTCAAAGTCCAGACTCAGAAATCACATTGAGTTCTGGAAGGAGAGTGCCATGCCACCATCTTTGTTTTTCTAAGATAATTTTGGCAGCAGTAGGATGGACTGGATTGAAGAGACACTGGGGGTGGGGGGTGGGGGCTTTTGGAGTCCATTTGTGAACCCCTGAAATGGAGCTGGGCAAGATGCTATGAAGAACTAATCTGAGAGCATGACATTGGTAAAGAAGGAAATATAATTTTTAAAAAATGTTTTCTAGGAAATTTTGTTTAAACCAGTTGTTTGGAATTTGTCTAAGTAGAACATGGTCCTAAATGACCCAGAAATGAGAGTCATTTCTCATAGCACTGGTCCCATGTGGCCAAATATCTCTGGGCCTTTGTTCTTGCAGACTTTTCATTCTGGAACAACTTTCCAGATATTTGCATCCCTCATTTCACTGAAGCCTGAGCTCAGATGTTACATCCCCAGGGAGTAAATTAAAATAGTGTGCCCATGTCCTCTTTCCTTACCCAACTTTGTATTTCTTCATAACATTCATCACCACATGACATTATATATTTATTTTCTTCCTTCTCCATATGTGTGCAACTCCATGAGGGCAGAAATGTGTTCTTCTTTGTTTGTTTGCTGTATCACTGACCCTTGAATAGAGAATGAATGGCCCATGTGGCTTAGGTCACAAGTAGTGGTGGAGTATCAGTAACAGACTTTATAATAAAGTCAGAAAGTGCTATGATTAGAGACACTGACCTGTCTGTGGAGGTAAAGTTGTACCCTGTCCAATGGGATCGTTTTTTGATATTGATACACTATAGGTCAACTTGTTGGGATTATGAGACATCATGAGATTCACAGTGGGTGTTTTTATCTGGGTCAATAGATGCCCTCATCTAATGCCTAAGTGTGAGAAGAACAAAGCTTAGCTAAGTTCTATTCCAACTGAATGCTTAGAGGGTCTAGAAATTCATCTAGTCCATACCCTAAATTGTCCAAGTACTAAGGTATGTTCAAACTCTGCCTACTATTGGGGATGGACTTCTAATTCCCTGCCAGGTATTCGGTTAACTATGGCTGATGTTGTTGATGGAAATTCTTCCACACCTGCAGTTGGGCAGGTTTGGAGCCATTGGGAAATGACCAAATGGCATGAGGTGATTGGATGAAAAGCTAGAATTATTCAGTAATCCTTCTGTATCTAGGTTTCACACATGAGCTAATCAGTATAACTCCTGCAGATCTGAGTCTATGATTGCATGCTTCTGTGTGCCCTACAAAGGTTAGGTAATAGGATTTTGCTTAAGGGCAGGGAATTCAAATTCTACTGATGTACTCAGTGATAGCTTGGGAATGGTTAGTGAAGAAAACAAGGACATGGGACAAAGTGGAAGAAGACATACCACAAGAGGAGCTAGGAGGATCTCATCGAAGCCTCAGAATTTTTGTTTGTGGTTAAACCTGAAAATAACATGAAATACCTGTTACCTGTGTTTCCTCCCAGAGTCAGGGGCTTAGAATGGGGTTGGGAACCTTTGAGCAGAAGATTGCTCTGGGCATTGAAAGCCAGATGGGCAAAGAAAAAAATACCTTGGCTGGAATGCTAAAATGACCTAATCAGACTCCAGCTTCAGTGCCCTGAGTTAAGAGTCACAAATCAATATTGTGCAATGTTGATCAGAATGAAAACTGATTATGATTTAGCATGCCAGGGTGAGTGCTATGAGCAAAACTGGAGTGTTGGCAGTGTGCCTTTATGTGCTGGCAGGTGTGTGGTATTTTGACGTGCTTATATGGGTGAAAGTTAATTGTTTTAAGACCCAGGATAATCCTGTAGCTCCTTAGTTTACTATGAATTCAGCTATATTGCAGACTATGCCATTCATTCTTTACCTTTCAGAAACATGGCTTAGTGCTGCAGAAATGGACCACTATACTAAGGTACAATTACTTGATTCATTTCAAAGAATTGCATTTACATCCATTTATGAATAGATATACGTGCATATGTGTGTTAGTGCGCATTTATTTATAAGCAATGTTAATCTCAGAAGAATCCAGGCTGTGGAGAAGGTTCCTTTGATTCTGATATTCCTTCCATCTCCCCTCACACTGAGGTTGAAACATGTCGCCAAGATAACTTTGAGGTTATCATGTTCAGCTGCAGTAGCTTCAGTGGGTCATTTGTAAATGTCAGAACCAGGGTCCTGAGAATTATAATAAGTAAAGTTTCTAGACCAGATAACTCTGCTGGTATGTTCATCAGTCTTTTAGGGAACGGGTAAATTTTTTATGATCAAGATATGTATCAATGCTGTTGTCCTGTTTATAATTATAGAGACAAAAAATAGGCAGACACATTGATGCAGCATTCAAGCTAGGGGGGAAAAAAGTAGAGGAATTATTACAGACGTCTGGATGGTGTCCTTAATTCCCCCTTCAGCTATTGAATCTCAGCTGTGTGCAATCAAGAACTGAGTCACAAAACGGCTTGCATTCTGTTGCTATTTCTGCTTGACAGACTGTTTTACAGCACGGAAATTATGAACAATTCACCAGGTTTTTAAATTTCTATAAGAAAAAACATTTAAATGCTGCTATAACTTTAGCTATAATAGCACTAAGTATAATTATACAGATATATTTTAATAATTGTGTGAATATTCAGTAAAACCTCATTACATTGAAAAGTAAGGTGCAAACTCATCTACCACGAGCAGATCTTAAATTAACTGTATTCAGGTAAACCAATAATTTTATCAAATGAATGTAGAGCAATCACTTTGCATAATGTGCAATTTAGGGAAAAAGTTACCTGATTAATTAGATATTTGGGAAAACGGCAGATATTTTGAACTACTTATTCCTCCGAAAAAGTTGTACTGAGTTCTCACTTTCCTAACTGGTGCAACTATTTGAATCTGCAAATGTTTGTTTATCAGTGTGCATGTATGCGTATAGTCTTATCTATATAACTGTATATTACTCTCATCTGCACACACAGGTGAGCATATGTAGGATGCAACACACTTTGGTTGGGTGTATGGAAATATTTATCCCGGTTGATTATTTTTGTCAGATTTTAGAATGTTTCTGCCTTTCCTCTTGCAGGGGTCATTTTGGAGGAATGCACAAAAGGGATCCCAAATGCTTGGGGCATGCAGGCTCCTTATCATATCATTCAAATACAATGAGGGGTTTATAAAAGCTATTTCTAAAGGTTATGAATGCTATTTAAAAGGACACTGAGGTGACATGCTGATTCCTTGGAAAGGTGGTAAGCTCTTCAGACTGACTGACCAGAGAAGGCAGATAGAAAGAGGAATTTAACATCTTTCTAAGCTGTCCTTAATGGAATTTGCAGTGATTTTCTTCCTATTTCTTCTCATTGTTTTTCAGCCTAATCACTAATAGGAGGCTGAAATGGAGTCTCTTAATTGTTTTCAGTTTTTAAATATTCCAAACACACAGCTTGGAAATTGTAATTCTTGCATTTGAGGTTTTTCTTCATTTTGCTCACCCTAACGAGTGTTTTTGTTTGTTTGTTGTTTTAATTTGGGTTTGTGGTCTCTTTCATCTCCACAAGGAAAGTTGAAAATAAATCAAAAGTCTCACTCAGGAATTAGCTAAAGTAAATAAATAAATAAATAAGACTAATAATTAGGCAGCTCATTGACTAGGCTGTTGAACCAGCTAAAGTGGAAAAGAAATTATTCAAGTTCTAAACCTTTCTACTTGCAAATTAGCCAAAATCAATTGCATTTTAAGCATTGCATCACCTTGATTTATTTTAAAATGGATAGCACTACACCGTTCACATTTATGGTGAGCCGTGAAGGACTTGGCAATGGGCATCTTTTCTACCGTGGTCTGCATTAAACTTTTTAAATAGCTTTTACTTCTTAATGTTGAACAACCTTTATTGCAGAATGCAGTCTGGATTTTCTTGAAGGTTGAAATACATTCTTCAGATTTCATTATTTGCATATAGTATTCTTATGTTTTCTTAGACTCCCTAACCGGTTCTAATTAATTCCTTTAAACCAGAAGAAACATTTTTGAAATTTTAGGGTTGGACATTGCTAGGATGAAATGTGGTATAAGGAAATGAGTTAAAGCTGAAAATTTATATAACAGCAAAAAAGAGAGAGGGGAAAATCACTGGTTTTTAAATCAAAAGATAGGGATTGTGAACACTGGCCCAGAGGGCATCTTTGTGACCTTGGACAAGCAGCAGACCTCCCCTCCCCCTACCTCTCCATCATTTTTTTGTTTTCTATCATATATTGTTTTAAAGACTAAATTAGAAAATGTAACTTTATTTGATAGCGTTAGGTATAATGATAACAATCAATAAATTCTGTTTTTCTTCCTTAAATGCAAACCAGGGCACTTAATAAATTAAATGGATAATTAATTATATGTTTAGCATCTCCTATTCTTTCCCCTTTCCTTTACCTTTTCTCACTTCTGTAAACTCCATAAGAGAGCATGGAATTATCTCCAACTGTATTGCCATGGAATTTATCTTCAACTGTATCAGTAATTCCCTCCATACGAACCTTCAAGTTGTGAACTTTCAAAGATGCAAATGTGCGGTCCATCAGCATCTGGTGTGAGTGAAATTGCATCTGGCCCTCCGTCTCCTATTGCTAATGATCCTTCAGCTCTACCATCTCCCACCTCCTCTCCCTCACCCAGTCAGTCACTCTTCTTGCCTATTCGCTCGATGCCAGCCCCTGTATGCCAGCTGTTGTACTGTACTACTGTGCTTTTCAAGCTACTGCACTGTAAGATTAAAATGTTTTCTTTGTTTTTTGTGTTTGTTTTATGTATTATTTGTGTTAAAAGTGTTATAAACCTATTACAATACAGTACTATATAGCCGATTGTGTTGGTTGGGTACCTGGGCTAACTTTGTTGGACTTAACAAACAAATAGGACGTATGAACGTGCTCTTGGAAGGGAACTCATTCGTTATGTAGGGGACTTACTGTACTGCCAAGCACATGTGTTGAAAACACAAAGTTAGGGATTATATATTATTCTAGTGGTAATAAGTGGTAATGATTATGGCTACAATTGATGAAAATTGCCCTGGTGATACAGACTAAATAGGAGAACCCATATTTTATGTTTTTGGCACTTGTAAAATATTTAAATACATGTTGATTTATTAGAGTTAGGGATATTTATAGAGTTAAGGATATTTATGGCTATTTTGCTAGACTATCTCATGAAGAATATACATTTTGTACATGGGAAAAAAGTTAGACAGGCCACAGTTTAAGTATGTAATATAATTTCTAATGATTAATCACTTATAAATATTGAAAATCCAGCTTATTTTAAAAGACACTCTCTTGGCTGAGCTAGAATTTTAATTTGCAAAAATTGGCTGGAAACAAACACTGGTAATTAGTTTCTAGTTTGCATAAGCATTGCTTTGCAAATATTTGCTCTTCTAAAGAGTTAGCAACGGGTGTTTTTATATGTACAAGAATTTGTGGGCAATAACAGTGAAACTCATTATGACTTTGGAAACTGCCTTCCTGTATTTTACATGGGTTTCACATTTGATAAGACCCACCTGCTTCTACTCAACTCCTAGTAATCCAAATTTGACATTTTGGGGAGTCAATTAACTTTCTCTAAGAAGATATGTTCTCACCTGATCATCTATGTTCCCAGGAGTCTCTTTTTTGTTGCCATCACAGCTTTTAAAAAGAGAGTTCAAGCTGCATTCGGAATCTTGAATAAAGATTCCCTACCACACCTCACTTCCACTCTTAATTTATTTATTAATAAAAATCACATGAATTGGACATGGTTTCAGTTTTAAATGCAGGAATAAAATATTATTTCTGAAGTCCAGGGGTGAGACCTCAATCAGTATTTAAAAATAAGTACTTCTGGTGTTTCTGGTTAACTCAGGTGATATCACTTTGACATAAACTAATCTAGAGCCAAGTCGTCCAAAGTGAGGCATGTTTGCCACAGAGAGGCTGACCCCAGAAGAAAAGATCAGAACCTATATTGCTACATAGCTTTATATAGTTTCTATCTATCTATATCTATCTACATTTTATGATTGTTCATTGACACCTCTGTATTTGTTTTATAATAATATAATATATTCTGACAGTGTTGTATTTATGTGATTTATAAAAAAACAAAATGGATTTTTGGGGGTGTGATCAATTTTTAACTGATACATGTATGAAATTAGAAAAATAAGAAGGTTTGGCAATCTGTGATCTCAACAATCTTCTTTGCTTACTCTATTATTTGCAAGCTTCTCTATCTAGAGAAAACTGACAAACACCAAATGGGAGCCTCTATGTGGAATTTCTGTGCACCCAATATTGGGAGCACTTTCTGGTGCACCCTAATGGCCTCTGTCAGAAAGCTCAACCTGGTTCAGGTATTTTCTACCCCACACCCCTCCTTTCTCCCTCTTCAAAAGAGGTCTAATATAAAAATAGTGCAAAAGCAAATGTGATGGTGGGGTTAAATAGTTTTTGTCAGTAGAATTTGTGTCTAAACACGCCATGAACTTTTCCTTTTCTGTTGAGCTGAGTTATGTTTTATCAATGACCAGAGGTTATATTTTTGCCTCACTGGCAACTAGGTGTCCTAGAAATTGGGTTTCACAATGTCAGAGAAGCATGATGGGCAGGATAACACGTTTTGATCGCTGATGCCTCTTTGTCATATTTTGGCTAGCATTGCTCTATTAATTCAATTGGAGCCTCTACTCTATGAGCACATGTACTTTCTCAGCCTGGACTGTCCATGCTTGGCCTGGCTAAAATAGGCTTCCATGACCCCACAAGAATGGGTGCATGTCACCTCTGTGTAGTCACATAATACTCAAAACTTACCTGCATAGTATATAATTCTTTTAAATTTTCTTTTTATTTTGTATTTTTTGATTCACATTTTTGATACATTCAAAACTTGTTTCTAACAGCTTTATTGAGGTATAATAGGCATACAACAAAATGCACACATTTGAAAAGCATATGGTGCTGTTTGACATATGTATACACCCATGAATCCATCACCTCAATCAAGATTATGAACATATCCATCACCCCAAAAAGAAGTCCCTGTGTCCCTTTTGTACCCTCTCTTCTGCACTTTTCCCTCTACCCCAGACAGCCCTTGATCAGCTTTCTTTCACTTTAGTTTTCATTTTATAGAAATTTATGGTAATGGGATCATATAGTATGTATTTATTTTTCTGGCTTCTTTCATTCAACTTAATTATCTTGAGATTCATTGATAATATTATGTGAATTAATAGTTTACTTCTTTGCATTTCAAAGTAATATTTTATTGTATGAAATACCACAGTTTATATAGCCATTTACCTGATAATTGTTTACAAATATTAGCCATTAAAAATAAAGCAGATAATAAAGTATGAACTATATATATATATAGTTGTGGTATGAATGCTTAACATGATATGTACCCTCTTAACAAATTTTTGTGTACAATAAAATATTGATAGCTATAGGGACAATATTGTACAGCTGATCTCTAAAACTTATTAATCTTGCATAATTGAGACTTTATGCCATATGTTTTCATTTCTTTTGGATGAATAAGATTTGAATGACTGGATAATAAGGTAGTACATATTTAACTTTTTTAAGAAAAAAAATTGCCAAATTGTTTTTGAAAGTGGTTTTAACATTTTTCATTCCCACCAGCAGAGTGTGAGATTTTCCATTGCTCCACATTTTCAACTACTCTAATTACGGTCTGTCTTTTAAATTTTAGACATTTGAGTAGGTATGTAGAGGTATCTCATTAAGATTTTAATTTATATTAAATGCCTAAGGACTAAACACATTGAGCTGCTTTTAAATCTTCTTGGTTACTATTCTTACATGTTGATGAAGTGTCTATTAAAGTATCTTGCCCAACTTTTGTTTCGTTTTATTTGTTTTGTTATTATTGACTTTTGAGAATCGTTTATCTATTCTGGATATACATCCTTTATCTATATATGATTTGCAAATATTTCAACCAGGCTGCAACTTGTATTTTATTTTCTTAACAGTATTTTTCAAAGAGCAGAAGTTCTGAGTTGTCTAAGTCCAGTTAATCATTTTTTAATGAAAGGTGCTTTTAATATTATGTTTAAAACTCTTTACCTAACTGAATTTTAAAAAATGTTCTGATTTCTTCTAGAAGCTTTATAATTTTAGGTTTTACATTTAAATCTATGATCCATTTTGAGTTAGTTTTTGGTATCCATCAAAGTTCTTTTTTTTCCATATATTCAGTTATTCTAGCAACACTTATTAGAGGGACCATCTTTTTTTCACTGTATTTTCTTTGTACTTTTGTCAAAAATCAATTGACCATACATCTCTGAGGCTGTGTCTGAATTCTCTATTTTGTTCTTTAAGTTCCTGGCAACAGAAAATGTCTTTTGTCATTGTATTTCCATGACTTGGCATAATATCTGTACCATAAAGAGGCTCTATATATTGTTAAATGAAGTCACTAATGATGGGATCACGTGCATACATAACTACAAAAAGAAACCATCCTCGTTACATTGTGATCTTTTTCCTGTCTACTTCTCTAACTTAAGAGTTTTCAAATTTGCTGTCAGGAATCATTGAGATTTCATAGAGGTGCCTCAGGGGACATGTGGATTTGAGGAAAGAAATAAGGACAATGTTCTAATCCCATTTGCATCACCTTATTTATACACTGAGTTTCTTTTTTATTGTTTTTCTTCTACTGAAGTATAGTTGAATTACAATGTTGTATTAATTACTGTTCTACAGCAGAGTGACTCAGTTATACATATATACACATTCTTTTTCATATTCTTTTCCATTATGGTTTATTATAGGATATTGAATATAGTTCCCTGTGCTATACAGTAGGACCTTGTTGTTTATCCATTCTATATATACCAGTTTGCATCTGCTAACACCAATCTGTCACTCTGTCCCTCCTCCAACCCCCTCCCCCTTAGCAACTACCAGTCTGTTCTCTATGTCCCTGATTCTGTTTCTATTTCTTAGATAGGTTCATTTGTGTCATATTTTAGATTCTACATATAAGTGATATCATATGGTATTTGTCTTTCTCTTTCTGACTTCCTTCACTTAGTAAGATAATCTCTAGTTGCATCCGCGTTGCTGCAAATGGCATTATTTCATTCTTTATTATGGCTGGTATGCCATAATATGGCCATAATATTATGGCCATAATATTATGGCTGGTATGCCATAATGGTATGCCATTGTATATATGTACCACATCTTCTTTACCCATTCATCTTTCAATGGACATTTAGGTTGTTTCCATGTCTTGGATATTGTGAATAATGCTGTTATGAACATAGGGGTGCATGTATCTTTTTGAATTAGTGTTTTTTCTGGATATATGCCCAGGAGTGGGATTGCTGGATCATATGGTAATCCTATTTTCAGTTTTCTGAGGAACCTCCATACTGTTTTCCACAGTGGCTTCACCAACTTACATTCCCACCAACATTGTAGGAGAGTTCCCTTTTCTCCACACCCTCTCCAGCATTTGTTATTTGTAGACCTTTTAATGATGGTCCTTCTGACGGCGTGAGATGGTACCTCATTGTAGTTTTGATTTGCATTTCTCTAATAATTAGCGATGTTGAGCATTTTTTTATGTGCCTATCGACCAGCTGTATTTCTTCTTTGGAGAAATGTCTCTTTAGGTCTTCTATCCATTTTTTGATTGGGTTGTTTGTTTGTTTTGTTGTCAAGTTGTATGAACTGTTAGTGTATTTTGGAAATTAAGCCCTTGGTGGTCTCATCATTTGTAAATATTTTCTCCCATTCTGTAGGTTGTCTTTTTGTTTTGTTTATGGTTTCCTTGAGTTTCTATATAAGATTTATTCCAAAGAGCAGTTTTAATGACTTATATAAAAGTATGAAAAAATAATTACCTTAATATACTGCCTTTCCCAGAGTTATTTATATTTAACAGAGTACATTGAAAGAAGAAGCCCATTTAAGGACCTAAGATACACAATGTCTAATTGTGAAATGGCTTAGTGTTTTACTGATGATTTGGAAGATTTGGGTGCAAAAGGGCTTACTGGTGTCCTTTACCACATAGATAAATGCTTTCACTAGTAATAAAAATCAAGTGTGTTTATTAAAAAGGGAAATGACACATGGATTTTCTGTGACTGAAAATCATTTTGATTAAAAGACAAAACTTCTACTTTGCTGATTTTTTCTTTTGAAATAATGACAAATTACAGAAAAATTTGCCATTCTGTGTTCAATATGGATTGTGATGACTTAGATGAGCAAAGAATTCCATAAGAAATCAGTTAAAAAAATCAGCTACTAAATTGTTCTGACCCTTCTTATGTAGAAAGCTGGAAAATGGGAGAGAAAAGCCATTTCTCTAGAAAAAAAATTACCTATCAGAAGAAAGATCATTTAAATTGTGTGAAAACAAGAATTAGCACAAAACCAGGGCTGTACTCTTGGCCATTCAAATTTTGCCTGCTGTCAGATGCTGGGTAGAATTCTGGTGTCATTTATTTGTTTTGTTTTCACTGGTGCTTCTTTCAACTCCTTATTTTTTATATGCTGCCTGTGATGCAGTGAAATGTGATCATTGGAAAATATGGTACCTCTGCTATTACTATTTGACAATGGAAGATTTGCTAAAATAAAAGAATCTTTGAATATCAGTAACTTTTCAAATTTTCCTCAGAAAAACACTCACACTTGTGATGTTTATTTTATTTTATTTTTTCATGCTAAACATCAATGACCTCCATAGACCACTGGCATGGGCTTAAGGGGGAAAAAAACCATTTTATCACAAAAAGCCAATGATAGCTTTTGACATCTGTGCTAGATCCATTTCCTACCTGCTGTGCTTAATTTCAGAATTCAGTTCTATCATTAAAATAAAATCATTGTTGGCCCTTCCTTTGATGTGGCACATGTCAATTTTCTCCAAGCATTATGTACAATTTCTAGGTACCAGTGCCCCCTGAACTTATTTGGAATTTCAGATCTTGTTACCTGCTGTATGAACTGATCTTGTTCATTGTGGGATGACATGTGAACTCTGGAAATACATTGTTTCTTGACTCTTTTCCCCAAATCAAGCCCTGGAATGACCTATTTTTCCCACATCTTTGCTGACTTTGCTTTGATTCCTCTCTTATCCCATAAAGACGATCCTTACACTGGGAGAGGACTGATCATTTGGTTTGTTGCAAGATGACTTCTCCATCAAAGCCTGCTGTCGTGGACAAAGTGGGTCTGGATGGCAGGCTGAGTACATATTTTCAGTGTCATCCTCCATCATGCTCTGTACCTTAAATTTCAGTTTTAAACAGCAGCTGAGAATATTAACTCAGAGCCATTAATTAGTAGCTGAAAGACTTAAACACTCTATGTCAATATCCTTAGGAGTCTGTTGCTAGTAGAAGTATTGATGCTAAAGTTTTGATATTAATAAGAGGCACAGGACAGATACCTCTGATCTTGGAGAAAAGGAGTAACGTAGATTTTGGGTGCTGTAAAGAAGAGATGTACATTTTCTTTAGAGAGACAGAGGCAATATTCTCTTTTGTTGAGTCTGTTTTGCAGCTACTCCCAATATGTGTACTGCTGAGTACACATTTACTGGTTTACTAGTTATGAAGACAAGTGCTTTATATTCTTTATTTCTAATTCCTTCTTAGACATGGTAGCTCCATCCATTCTGGACACTGAAGCAGAAACATGGGTGGCATCCTGCACTCACCAGGTGACTAGGCTTTGTATTTTTACTTTGATAAACATACGTTTTAGCCATCATGTCTTTTTCTATTCCTATCACTACAGTTTTCTTTCAGAGCATTATGTGAACATCTGCAATGGACGTCCTGATTTTTCTTTCCTCTGTTCCTCTATAGTGCCCGTACAGAGATGTTTGTAATGAGCAAATATCAAGTCGTTTCCCTGATTAAAAATCTTTGAGACTCCCCATCACATAGTACAATCCTTGGAGTGGGAAAGGGTTGGTGGAATGTATACACACCTTGCCAAGTGATTCAGACATATGCCTTCCTTCCTGGATTGAGAACCAATGAACTACAAGACAATAATATCCAACAATTATATTAGGCAGTATTTTAAATGCTCTATATGTATTTACCCATTTAATGTTCACAAATATCTTATGGTATAGGTACTCTTTTTAGGTCCATTTTACAGATGAAGAAACTGAGGCACAGCAAGGGTAAGAAGTTTCTCCAAGATGGTAAAACTCATTAGCAGCACAAGCATGAAGCAAATTGGAGATATTCTAGATCCCAGGTCTATGCTGCTAAGTGCTACTCTAGTCTTGCTCCCTCATGATGGAGTTGTAGTTTCTTCTGTCTGTGTAAATATTAGTGATTTGTGTGAACATCTGCTATGTTCTTCACCGTTAGCTCTCCAGTCTTTTAAAACCCCTTAGTGTCTTCTTTGGAATTCCTTTAGTTAGGACTAATTTAGTTGTAAAATAATCATAAAGATTTTTGATTCTAGAACAACTTCCTGAAGTAGGTAGTAAAATCCTGGAAAAACATTGTATAAGATAATTTCTCATTTACTTGGATGCCTTAGGTGTAAACCTAACTGAAAGTAAGGGAATTATTAAGGAACATGCCAGTGGGATACAGGAGTTGGCACAATATACAAAAAGTTGATTAATATTAAATTTTCTGGGGAGGCAGATTTGGAATTCTCTCTCCAGTAAAATATGATTGAATTAGCCGAACAAAGGTTAAAATAAAAATCTTCTTGAAGAGTTAACTCATTGACCTAAGCTCTTTCTTTTATTTATTTATTTATTTTTTGGTACACGGGCCTCTCACTGTTGTGGCCTCTCGCGTTGCGGAGCACAGACTCCGGACGCGCAGGCTCAGCGGCCATGGCTCACGGGCCCAGCCGCCCCGCGGCATGTGGGATCTTCCCGGACCGGGGCACGAACCCGTGTCCCCTGTATCGACAGGCAGACTCTCAACCACTGCGCCACCAGGGAAGTCCTGACTTAAGTTCTTGAAGAGTTAACTCATTGACCTAAGTTCTCTTAAGAGGTAAACTACTGATAATGCAGGAAGTATTGATTTCATACAGTAAATCAGAGAAGGAGAACAGTGGATCGTTTGAAAAAGTAAGATGAGTAAGTAAGTAAGTAAGTAAGATCCCAAAAAAAAAAAAAAAAAAAGAAAGACTCAGAGCTCTCCACATCCTTGCAACCATGATTCTGTGGTTGGCAAAATGCTAAAAAGGAAACTTTCAATGAAAGTTTGACATAATGAATTTGTTAAGAAGGGATTGGTATATTCTCTTTTTAGTCATTTTATTGGTCATATGGCTATCCTTTCAGTGTTATGGTGGTTTTGTTCAAGCATCTCTGTTCTTAAACTTTTAGAATTATGGATCACTAACTGGCTACTTGAGCTGGAACATTTAGAGGAAGGACCACACACAGGAAAGATGCTTTTGACTTGCGTATTATCTAAAGCAACACAAAACACATTTAGAAATTTATGTAGAAATTGGGTGAAGGATATTGCTAAGAGAAAGGAAGTGGTAAATACACACTCATGATAAAGTACCTGTTATTAATGCTTCTTAAAACAGGCTATATGAAATGGCATTGATATTCTCTTTCATGCTCACATGCACCGCATTTTTCCTTTTTGTCATGTTTCCCAATTTATTAATGTAGAGAATGTAAAATAGTAATAAGTAGAACCTTGGATCACAGTCATACTTCTTCCCTGTAAATTTCTTTACTCCAATTAAATGTAAACTTTTCCCCCTTTGATTTCATCTTTGATGAGATTTTTCAAGAGTATCATCATCATGATTGGGGAGGAACCACTGTGTTACCTTCTCTTGTAGAGTAGTTAGGATGAATGTGCTGATTTCTAATTTTTTTTTAGAAAAGGTTTATTGAGATATAATTTACATACCATAAAATTTGTCTAAGTGTACAGTTTATGTACATTTCAGTGTACACTTCAATGAATTTCAGTATATTCACAGAGCTGTACAGCCATCAGTATTTATGTAGGTACTGACAGACAATTCATCTTGTAAACAGGTGATATAAGCTTATGGTATTGGTAAATACCTTATAGTAGTATAAATGTATTTTCTCTTCCTTATGATTTTAATAATATTTTCTCTAGCTGTCTTTATTGTAAGATTATAGTATATAAAATATAACAAAATATGTGTTAATCAACTGTTTATGTTATTGGTAAGGCTTCTAGAATCAACTGTTTATGTTATTGGTAAGACTTCTAGTCAGCAGTAGGCTCTAAGTAGTTAAGTTTTGGGGGGAGTCAAAAGTTACACATAGATTTTCAACTGCGTGGAGGGTCAACGCCTCTAACACTTGCATTGCCTTATAGGTTTTTATGGGAATTAAATGTGTTAATACATATAAAGTTTTTAGAATGGGACCTGATGTATACTAATATTACATAAAATTTTAAATATTACTGCTAGTTTGATTATCACCATTCTACCCTTGAAGAAAAGGAATATAGCTGGAGTCTTGATGAATTAGTACTGCTGTCCTTGAAGTGAACAGTGAAATGTAAATCTCTCCCTAGGGTGGGAATCTAGGAGCTAAATCTTCAGGCATACATTTGCTGCATTTGTAAATAGCAGCTTCTTAAATCAGGAATGGAACCATAGATTCCTTTCATCAGGGAAAGAGCAAAGAATGCACCATTTTTTCCTAGGGACCAGCTGCCTTTTCTTTCCTTGCTTTAACTCATATTGGTGTAGTTCCCTTCTTATGAAATTCCATCTCCATAACAGAGGAAAAGAATCAAGTGGTTATGGGAAAATTGCACAATTTTCTCCATTCTAACAGCAAAGTGGAAGAATGCCCTTTAAAAAAAGTCCTGTACCAAGGCCAGTTTCTACAAGTACACTTCAAAATAATCTCTATTCATCGACCGCTCTGTCACTTCCAATAGATTTTTTTTCAAAGCTAAATAGAATGGCTTATTTACTCCAGACTTGTCCTGTGAAATCTAAGCTGGCTGACCAATCTGTCTGTCTCACAACCTTAGCAGGTGGGAAAAAATTTTGGGGCAGAAGGTATTGTATTTCTCAAGTGGCTGCAAAATAAGGTACCCTTGAAAATGTACGTTCGCTTTGTTTGTCTCTTTGCTTTTCCTGGAACAACTCTGACAGTATGGTATCTAACCTTGGCAAAACTTAATAATATCTTTCCCACTTCTGAAGCAGATGATAAGAGAAATACAACATTTCTAATGAGCAAATGCCATTTACTATGGAGCTGCTTTTTCTGGGAGATCCAAAGTGAAAGTGTATTCTCTGGTATCAGTGTGAACCTCTTGGGGAACTGTTTCCTGCGCTGCATTGTCAAGTCAATCACTTAAATAGCTGCTTCTGTTATAAAAGTTTTATATTAAAAAAGAAAACAAACAGGATATGCTAGAAGATGTATTTTAAGTGAATATTTATGTTGTCCCTTTGATTTCAAGTAAAATTTTACAACTTAAAAAAATCTCAAAACTTTGAGTTCCATAGTCAATTGATTTTCTCAAGGTGGGTCTGATTACATTTGTTTAGTTTCTTTTATTCAAAGCTGCCAGTAATCTACCTAGTTTTAGAGGTGGTAGTAGTAGAGTGCTTTACTAAAATTATTCCCGTATTTTATATATCACTTCATAGGTAATTCCAAACCATCTCCCCAGGATAATTTTTCATTATTTAATCACTCTAAGCACTTTTTAAAAAGTACTTACAATATGATTATCCAAATAATAGGCCCAACTATATCTGTTTTGATCTATTTTCTTTTAATCAAATACTCAAAAAAATTCCAATATTGAAGTTACCTTTTGGATTCTGTAGGTTGGACATTAGTAACTTTTTAATCTTTTTACAATTTCTGATCAAGAACTTCTAATTCATTCCAGATAAGAAGCCAGGTAACCCAGGAAAATTTTTAAAGAGAATCAATATAGGGTAGCTTTTCTAGTAGTCAGTAAAATTACCTATGTAGCTGATCAAAGGGAAAGGCCAGAAAAATCAGAATCAGACCCCAAAATATATAACAATTATATAATTGATAGAGGTGGCATCTCCAATTAGTGGACAAAGGATAAGCAATTCACTGAAAAATATTGGGTCAAATAACTCATGATTTGGGGGTGAAAATTAAATATCTACTTTAACCTATGCAAAATAATTTTCACATGAATTAGTATTTTAAATATAAAAATAAATCCATAGAACCTTAGAAAAAGGATGAATATTTATCTAATTATTTTGTGTCAATGCCTTTCAACATGAAAAGCAAAACTCTATAAACCATAAAAAGGAGGATTGAGATATTTAACCATAAAATATGAAAATTTACACATGGTAAAACCATGCAAACCAAATTTCAGTAAAAATGATGAAATGGGAATAAGTATAATATACATAGAAAAGTAATGACATGATAGAATATGAGGAGATATTGCAAGCCAATGAAAATAACATACCTTAATAGTGGGCAAAATGTTAGCAATATGTTCACCAAAATATAAAAGACCAATAAACATAAAAAATGTTCTAAATTACTTACTAAGAAATAAAATTAAAATAGTATTGAAATACCACTTTGTCTTAATCTGGCATCGTTTGTGTTATTTTAAAAATGCACTATTGGGGCTTCCCTGGTGGCGCAGTGGTTGAGAGCCCGCCTGCCGATGCAGGGGACATGGGTTCGTGCCCCAGTCTGGGAAGATCCCACATGCTGCGGAGCGGCTGGGCCTGTGAGCCATGGCCGCTGAGCCTGCGCGTCGGGAGCCTGTGCTCCGCATTGGGAGAGGCCACAACAGTGAGAGGCCCGTGTACCGCCAAAAAAAAAAAAAAAAAAAATGCACTTTTGTTTTTTTTCTTTTTTTTTTTTTTTAATTGATTCAGTTTCATTCCTGGAAATTGGTCTGTTCGTATTTTATATTTCTTCCTGATTGAGTTTTGGAGATGGTACATTTCCAGGAATTTATCCATTTTTTCTAGGTTGTCCATTTTATTGGTATATAATTATTCATAGTAATCTCTTATGATCCTTTGTATTTCTGTGACAGTTATAACTTCTCCTTTTTCATTTCTGATTTTATTGATTTGGGTCCTCCTTTTTTACTTGGGGAGTCTGGCTAAAAGTTTATCGATCTTGTTTTTCAAAGAACCAGTTCTTAATTTTATTCATCTTTTCTATTACTTCTTTTAGTCTCAATTTTATTTTTTTCTGCCCTGAGCTTTAAAATTTGTCCTTCTACTAACTTTGGTTTGCTTCATTCTTCTTTTTCTGCTTTCTTTAGGTGTAGTGTTAGGTTGCTTATTTGAGATGTTTCTTGTTTCCTGATCTAGGATTTTTGAGATGTTTCTTGTTTCCTGATCTAGGCTTTTATTGCTATAAACCTCCCTCTTAGAACTGCTTTTGCTGCATCCCATTGCTTTTGGATCATTGTGTTTTTGTTTTCATTTGTCTCCAGGTATTTTTTGATTTCCTCTTTGATTTCTTCAGTGACTCATTGGTTGTTTAGTAGCATATTGTTTAGCCTCCACATGTTTGTGTTTCTTGCAGTTCTTTTCTTAAAAGCTGATTTCTAGTCTCATAGCTTTTTCATCAGAAAACATGTTTGGTATGATTTCCATCTTCTTAAATTTATTGAGGCTTGTTTGTGTACTAGCATGTGATATATCCTGGCAAATGTTCCTTGTGCACTTGAAAAGAATGTATATTGTGCTGCTTTTGGGTGGAATGTTCTATATATATCTGTTAAGTTTATTTGGTCTAATGTGTCATTTAAGGTCAGTGTTTCCTTATTGATTTTCTTTCTGGATGATCTGTCCATTGATGTAAGTGGAGTGTTAAAGTCACCTACTATTGTTGTGTTACTGTCAACTTTTTTCTTTATGTTATTAAATATTTGCTTTATGTATTTAGGTGCTCCTATACTGGATGTATATATACATATAATTGTTACATCTTTTTCTTAGATTGATCCCTTTATTATTATATAATATTCTCTTTGTCTCTTGTTACAGTCTTTGTTTTACAGTCTATTTTGTCTGATATGAGTATAGCTACCCCAAATTTCTTTTTGTTTTCATTTGCATGGAATACTTTTTTCAATCCCCTCACTTTCAGCCTGTGTCTGTGTTTAGATTTGAAGTGAGTCTCTTGTAGGCAGCATATAGTCTTATTTTTTAAATCCATCTAGCCGCTCTGTGTCTTTTGATTGGAGCATTTAGTTAATTTACATTTGAAGTTTTACTGATAGGTATGTACTTATTGCCATTTTGTTAATTGTTTTCTGATTGTTTTTATAATTGATTTTTTATTTCTTTCTTCTTTTGCTATCTTCCCTTGTGATTTGATGAGTACCTTTAGTGTTATGTTTTAATTCCTTTCTCTTTTGTGTGTGTGTGTGTGTGTGTGTGTGTATCTATTATAGATTTTTGGTTTGTGGTTGCCCTGAGGTTTATATATAGCAAACTATATATCTATATCTACAATTATTTTAAGTTGCTGATCTCTTAATTTCTTTTTAAATTTCATTTTAATTTTTAAAATTGGAGTATAGTTGATTTACAGTGTTGTGCAAGTTGCAGGTGTACAGTGAAGTGAATCAGTTATACATATACATATGTCCACTCTTTTTTAGTGATCTCTTAATTTCAAATGCACTTGATAACCATACATTTTCACTCCCCTCTCACCATGATTACTATTTTTGACGTCATATTTTACATCTTTTTGTTTTGTGTATCCTATAACTACTTGCTGAGGATACAGATGATTTTACTACTTTCTTTTAACCCTCCTACTAGCTTTATAAGTAGTTATTAAACGTCTCACTGTGTTCATCTATTCATCTCCTGAGTTAATTGAGCATCTTTATAATCATTACCTTGAATCATTATCTTGAGTATATTGCTTACCTTCCTTTTGTTTAGTTCTTCTTATGGGGTTTATTTTGTTCCTTCGTTTGGAACATATTCCTTTGCTGCCTCATTTTGCCTAATTCTCTGTGTTTATTTGTATATATTAGGTAGGTTGGTTTCATTTCCTGATCTTGGAGAAGTGCCTTTATTTAAGAGATGTCTTATGGGGCCCAGAAGCACACTACCCCGTGGTCCCAGAGCTATATGCTCTAGCCACTATGTAGGCTGCATGAGTCCTTATGTTATGGTGGGGCCAACTACTGTGGGTGTGCTGGTCGGCTGGGCTGGTCCCCAGCCCAGTTGACTGACAAGCTCTTCTTAGTATGGAGACTACCAGCTGCTGTTGGTTAGGGGTTGGGTCCCAGCATTGTTGACTGTGGACCTGGGTCTAGTGCTGGCCTACTGGTGAGCAGGATCAGTCCCTGGGGCAGCTTGTTACAGGTCCCAGGTGTCCTGGCATTGTAGCTGGCACACTGGTGTGTGGGTCTGGTTCCCAGCTCATCTGGTTGTGTGTCTTTGGGGATCCTGGGGCCAATGCCATCCCATTGGTGGGTGGAGGTGGGTCCTGGAGCAGCTCATTGAATTGGTAAAAAAAATCCCAACAATCAAAATCCTGGATCAGACAGCTTCACAGGTAAATTCTACCAAATATTTAAAGAAGAGTTAACACCTATCTTTCTCAAACTCTTCCAGAAAATTGAAGAGAAAGGAGCTCTTCCAAACTAATTCTACCAGGCCAGGGTCACCCTGATACCAAAACCAGACAATGACAATACGAAATAAGGAACATTACAGACCAATATCACTGATGACCATAGATGAAAAAAAACCCTCAACTAAAATATTAGTAAACCAAATTAAACAGTACATTAAAAGAATCATACACCATGATCAGGTGAGATTTACACCCGGCAGGCAAAGATGGATCAATATCTACAAAGCTGTCAACATGATACACATTAACTGATTGAAAAATAAAAATCAAATGATCATCTCAACAGATGCAGAAAAAACGTTTGACAAAATTCAACATAGATTTATGATAAAAACTCTCAACTCTCAAAGTGAGTATAGAGGGAACATACTTGAGCATAATAAAGGCCATATATGACTGGTTCACAGCTAACATTATATTCAACGTTGAAAAGCTGAAAGCATTTTCTCTAGGGTTAGAAACAAGACAAGGGTGCCCACTCTTGCCACTTTTATGCAACATAGTATTAGAAGTTCTAGCCACAGCAATCAGACAAGAAAAAGTAAGAAAAGGAATCCAAATTTGTAGATGACATGATAGTATATACAGAAATTCCTGAAGAAGATACTAAAAAACTATTAGAACTAATAAATGAATTCAGTAAAGTTGTAGGACACAAAATTAATATAAAGAAGTCTAATGCATGTATATACACTAACAACAAAATATCAAAGTGAGAAATTCTGAAAATCCCATTTATAATTTCATCAAAAAGAATAAATTACCTAGGAATAAATCTAACTAAGGAAGTAAAAGTCTTCTACTTGGAAAACTATAAGACACTGATGAAAGACACTGAAGGTGACATAAACAAATGGAAGGATACATTGTGTTCATGAACTGGAAGAATTAATATTGTTACAATGACCATACTACCTAAGACAATCTACATATTGAATACAATTCCTATAAAAATTCTAATGGCATTTTCACAGAGCTAGGAAAATTCATCATAAAATTTGTGTGAAACCACAAAAGGCCCAAATAGCCAAAGCAATCTTGAGAAAGAAGAATAAAGCTGGTGGTTTCACACTTTCTGTCTTCAAACAATACCACAAAGCTACATTAATCAAAACAGTATGGAACTGGCACAAAAACGGACATGTAGCTTGATGAAACACAAGAGAGAGCCCAGAAATGAACCCACATTAATATGGTCAATCAATTTGCAACAAAGGAGCCAAGAATATACAATGGGGAAAATATGGCCTCTTCAGTAAATGGTGTTGGGAAAACTGAACAGCTACATGCAAAAGGATCAAAGTGGACTTAGACACACCATATACAAAAATAAATTCAAAAAAAAATTCAAAATGGAATTAAATACTTAAATGTTAAGACCTGAAACCATAAAACTCATTAAAAAAAAACCATAAGGAGTACACTGTTTGACATCAGTTTTAGCAATAATTTTTTTGGATATGTCTCTTCAGGCAAGGGAATCAAAAGCAAAAATAAACATGGGATTACATCAAAATAAAAAGCTCTTACATAGCAAAGAAAATTATCGACAAAATGAAAAGACAGCCTACTGAATGGGAGAAGATATTGCAAATTATAAATCTGATAAGGGGTTCATATACAAAGAATACATACAACTCACCATTGAAAGAACAAACAACCTGATTAAAATATGGGCAGAGGGGGACAAGAGGGGGAAGGTGGCGGAAGAGTAAGATGTGGAGATCACCTTCCTCCCCACAGATACACCAGAAATACATCTACATGTGGAACAACTCCTACAGAACACCTACTGAATGCTGGTAGAAGACCTCAGACCTCCCAAAAGGCAAGAAACTCCCCATGTACCTGGGTACAGCAAAAGAAAAAAGAATAAGCAGAGACAAAAGAATAGGGACGGGACCTGCACCAGCGGGAGGGAGCTGTGAAGGAGGAAAAGTTTCCACACACTAGGAAGCCCCTTCACGGGCGGAGACTGTGGGTGGCGGAGGGGAGAAGCTTTAGAGCCACAGAGGAGAACGCAACAACAGGGGTGCGGAGGGCAAAGCGGAGAGATTACCGCACAGAGGATCGGTGCTGATGGGCACTCACCAGCCCGAGAGGCTTGTCTGCTCACCCACTGGGGCAGGCGGGGCTGGGAGCTGAGGCTCAGGCTTCAGTCAGAGCGCAGGGAGAGGACTGGGGTGGGTGGCGTGAACACAGCCTGCAGGAGATTAGTGCACCACGGCTGGCCGGGAGGGAGTCCGGGCAAAAGTCTGGACCTGCTGAAGAGGCAAGAGACTTTTTCTTCCCTCTTTGTTTCCTGGTGCGCGAGGAGAGGGGATTAAGAGTGCTGCATAAAGGAGCTGCAGAGAAGGGCACGAGCCGCAGCTAACAGTGCGGACCCCAGAGAAGGGAATGAGACACTAAGGCTGCTGCCACTACCACCAAGAAGCCTGTGTGCGAGCACAGGTCACTATCCACACCTCCCTTCCAGGGAGCCTGTGCAGCCTAACACTACCAGGGTCCCAGGATCCCGGGACAACTTCCCCAGAACACATGGCACGCCTCAGGCTGGTGCAACGTCCTGCTGGCCTCTACTGCCTAGGGCTCGCCCCGCAGCCGCACCCCTCCCTTCCCCTGGCATAACTGAGCCAGAGCCCCCAAAGCAGTTGCCCCTTTAACCCCATCCTGTCTGAGTGAAGAACAGACGCCCTCCGGAGACTTACACGCAAAGGTGAGGCCAAATCCAAAGCTGAGCCCCAGGAGCTGTGCGAACAAAGAAGAGAAAGGGAAATCTCTCCTAGCAGCCTCAGAAGCAGTGGATTAAAGCTCCACAATCAACTTGATGTACCTTGCATCTGTGGAATACATGAATAGACAATGAATGATCCCAAATTGAGGAGGTGGACTTTGAGAGCAAGATTTATGATTTTTTTCCCCTTTTCCTATTTTTGTGAGTGTGTATGTGTACGCTTCTGTGTGAGATCTTGTCGGAATAGATTTGCTTTCACCATTTGTCCTAGGGTTCAATCTGTCCGTTTTTTTTTTTTTTTTTTCTTTAAAAAAATTTTTTCTTAATAATTATTTTTTATTTTAATAACTTTATTTTATTTTATCTTTATTTTATTTTTCATCTTTCTTACTTTCTTTTCTTTCCATTCTTTCTCTCTTTCTCTCTTTCTTCTTCCACCGTTTATTGGGAGCCGTGTGGATGAAAGGCTCTTGGTGCTGCAGCCTGGAGTCAGTGCTGTGCTTCTGAGATAGGACAGCCAACTTCAGGACACTGGTCCACAAGAGACCTCCCAGCTCCACATAATATCAAACGGTGAAAATCTGCCAGAGATCTCCATCTCAACACCAGCACTCAGCTTCACTCAACGTCCAGCAAGCTACAGTGCTGGAAACCATATGCGAAACAATTAGCAAGACAGGAACACAACCCCACCCATTAGCAGAGAGGCTGCCGAAAATCATAGTTAGTCCACAGACACCCTAAAACACACCACCAGACGTGGACCTGCCCACCAGAAAGACAAGATCCAGCCTCATCCACCAGAACACAGACACTAGTCTCCTCCACCAGGAAGCCTACACAACCCACTGAACCAACTTTAGCCACTGGGGTCAGACACCATAAACAACGGGAACTACGAACCTGCAGCCTGCAAAAAGGAGACCCCAAACACAGTAAGATAAGCAAAATGAAAAGACATAAAAACACACAGCAGATGAAGGAGCAAGATAAAAACCCACCAGACCTAACAAATGAAGAGGAAATAGGCAGTCTACCTAAAAAAGCATTCAGAATAATGATAGTAACGATGATCCAAAATCTTGGAAATAGACTAGAGAAAATGCAAGAAACATTTAACAAGGACCTACCTAGAAGAACTAAAGATTAAACAAGCAACGATGAACAACACAATAAATGAAATGAAAAATACTCTAGATGGGATCAATAACAGAATAACTGAAGCAGAAGAACGGGTAAGTGACCTGGAAGATAAAATAGTGGAAATAACTACTGCAGAGCAGAATAAAGAAAAAAGAATGAAAAGAACTGAGAACAGTCTCAGAGACCTCTGGGACAACATTAAATGCACCAACATTCGAATTATAGGGGTTCCAGAAGAAGAAGAGAAAAAGAAAGGGACTGAGAAAATATTTGAAGAGATTATACTTGAAAACTTCCCTAATATGGGAAGGAAATAGCTAATCAAGTCCAGGAAGCACAGAGAGTCCCATACAGGATAAATCTAAGGGGAAACAGACTGAGACACATATTAATCAAAGTGTCAAAATTTAAATACAAAGAAAACATATTAAAAGCAGCAAGGGAAAAACAACAAATAACACACCACAGAATCCCCATAAGATTAACAGCTGATCTTTCAGCAGAAACTCTGCAAGCCAGAAGGGACTGGCAGGACATATTTAAAGTGATGAAGGAGAGAAACCTATAACCAAGATTACTCCACCCAGCAAGGATCTCATTCACATTTGGTGGAGAAATTAAAACCTTTACAGATAAGCAAAAGCTGAGAGAGTTCAGCACCACCAAGCCAGCTTTACAACAAATGCTAAAGGAACTTCTCCAGGGAAGAAACACAAGAGAAGGAAAAGACCTACAATAAGAAACCCAAAACATTAAGAAAATGGGAATAGGAACATACATATCGATAACTACCTTAATTATAAATGGATTAAGTGCTCTCACCAAAAGACACAGACCGGCTGAATGGATACAAAAACAAAACCCATATATATGCTGTCTACAGCGGACTCACTACAGACCTAGAGACACATACAGACTGAAAATAAGGGGACAGAAAAAGATATTCCATGCAAATGGAAACCAAAAGAAAGCTGGAGTAGCAATTCTCATATCAGAAAAAATAGATTTTAAAATAAAGACTATTAGAAGAGACAAAGAAGGACACTACATAATGATCAAGGGATCGATTCAAGAAGAAGATATAACAATTGTAAATATTTATGCACCCAACATAGGAGCACCTCAAGACATAAGGCAAATACTAACAGCCATAAAAGGGGAAATTGACAGTAACATTCATAGTAGGGGACTTTAACACCCCACTTTCGCCAATGGACAGATCATCCAAAATGAACATAAATAACAAAACACAAGCTTTAAATGACACATTAAACAAGATGGACTTAATTGATATTTATACGGCATTCCATCCAAAAACACAATACACTTTCTTCTCAAATGCACAAAGAACATTCTCCAGGATAGATCATATCTTGGGTCACAAGTCAAGCCTTGGTAAATTTTTAAAAATTGAAATCCTATCAAGTATCTTTTGTGACCACAACACTATGAGACTAGATATCAATTACAGGAAAAAATCTGTAAAAAATACAAATACATGGAGGCTAAACAATACACTACTTAATAAAGAAGTGATCACTGAAGAAATCAAAGAGGAAATCAAAAATTGCCTAGAAACAAATGACAATGGAGACACGACGTCCCAAAACCTATGGGATGCAGCAAAAGCAGTTCTAAGAGAGAATTTTATAGCAATACAATCCTACCTTAAGAAACAGGAAACATCTCGAATAAACAACCTAACCTTGCACCAAAAGCAATTAGAGAAAGAAGAACAAAAAAACCCTAAAGTTAGCAGACGGAAAGAAATCATAAAGATCAGATCAGATATAAATGAAAAAGAAATGAAGGAAATGATAGCAATGATCAATAAAACTAAAAGCTGATTCTTTGAGAAGATAAACAAAATTGATAAACCATTAGCCAGACTCATCAAAAAATAAGGGAGAAGACTCAATAGAATTAGAAATGAAAAAGGAGAAGTAACAACGGACACTGCAGAAATACAAAAGATCATGAGAGATTACTACAAGGAACTCTATGCCAATAAAATGGATAACCTGGAAGAGATCGACAAATTCTTAGAAATGCACAACCTGCCAAGACTGAATCAGGAAGAAATAGAAAATATGAACAGACCAATCACAAGCACTGCAATTGAAACTGTGATTAAAAACCTTCCAACAAACAAAAGCCCAGGACCAGATGGCTTCACAGGTGAATTCTATCAAATGTTTAGAGAAGAGCTAACACCTATCCTTCTCGAACTCTTCCAAAATATAGCAGAGGGAGGAACACTCCCAAATTCCTTCTATGAGGCCACCATCACCTTGATACCAAAACCAGACAAGGATGTCACAAAGAAAGAAAACTACAGGCCAATATCACTGGTGAACATAGATGCAAAAATCCTCAACAAAATACTAGCAAACAGAATCCAACAGCACATTAAAAGGATCATACACCATGATCAAGTGGGGTTTATTCCAGGAATGCAAGGATTCTTCAATATACGCAAATCTATCAATGTGATAAACCATATTAACAAATTGAAGGAGAAAAACCATATGATCATCTCAATAGATGCAGAGAAAGCTTTTGACAAAATTCAACACCCATTTATGATAAAAACCCTCCAGAAAGTAGGCATAGAGGGAACTTTCCTAAACATAATAAAGGCCATATATGACAAGCCCACAGCAAACATCATCCTCAATGGTGAAAAACTGAAAGCATTTCCACTAAGATCAGGAACAAGACAAGGTTGCCCACTCTCACCACTCTTATTCAACATAGTTTTGGAAGTTTTAGCCACAGCAATCAGAGAAGAAAAGGAAATAAAAGGAATCCAAATCGGACAAGAAGAAGTAAAGCTGTCACTGTTTGCAGATGACATGATACTATACATAGAGAATCCTAAAGATGCTACCAGAAAACTACTAGAGCTAATCAATGAATTTGGTAAAGTAGCAGGATACAAAATTAATGCACAGAAATCTCTGGCATTCCTATATACTAATGATGAAAAATCTGAAAGTGAAATCATTACCATTGCAACAAAAAGAATAAAATATCTAGGATTAAACCTACCTAAGGATACGAAAGACCTGTATGCAGAAAATTATAAGACACTGATGAAAGAAATTAAAGATGATACAAATAGATGGAGAGATATACCATGTTCTTGGATGGGAAGAATCAACATTGTGAAAATGATTCTACTACCCAAAGCAATCTACAGATTCAATGCAATCCCTATCAAACTACCACTGGCATTTTTCACAGAACTAGAACAAAAAATTTCGCAATTTGTATGGAAACACAAAAGACCCCGAATAGCGAATGCAATCTTGAGAACGAAAAAAGGAGCTGGAGGAATCAGGCTCCCTGACTTCAGACTATATTACAAAGCAACAGTAATCAAGACAGTATGGTACTGGCACAAAAACAGAAAGATAGATCAGAGGAACAGGATAGAAAGCCCAGAGATAAACCCACGCACATATGGACACCTTATCTTTGATAAAGGAGGCAGGAATGTACAGTGGAGAAAGGACAGCCTCTTCAATAAATGGTGCTGGGAAAACTGGACAGGTACATGTAAAAGTATGAGATTAGATCACTCCCTAACACCATACACAAAAATAAGCTCAAAATGGATTTAAGACCTAAATGTAAGGCCAGAAACTATCAAACTCTTAGAAGAAAACATAGGAAGAACACTCTATGACATAAATCACAGCAAGATCCTTTCTGACCCACCTCCTAGAGTAATGGAAATAAAAACAAAAATAAACAAATAGGACCTAATGAAACTTCAAAGCTTTTGCACAGCAAAGGAAACCATAACCAAGACCAAAAGACAACCCTCAGAATGGGAGAAAACATTTGCAAATGAAGCAACTGACAAAGGATTAATCTCCAAAATTTACAAGCAGCTCATGCAGCTCAATAACAAAAAAACAACCCCATCCAAAAATGGGCAGAAGACCTAAATAGACATTTCTCCAAAGAAGATATACAGAATGCCAACAAACACATGAAAGAATGCTCAACATCATTAATCATTAGAGAAATGCAAATCAAAACTACAATGAGATATCATCTGACACCAGTCAGAATGGCCATCATCAAAAAATCTAGAAACAATAAATGCTGGAGAGGGTGTGGAGAAAAGGGGACACTTGCACTGCTGGTGGGAATGTGAAATGGTTCAGCCACTATGGAGAACAGTATGGAGGTTCCTTAAAAAACTACAAATAGAATTACCATATGACCCAGCAATCCCACTACTGGGCATATACCCTGAGAAAACCAAAATTCAAAAAGAGTCATGTACCAAAATGTTCATTGCAGCTCTATTTACAATAGCCCGGAGATGGAAACAACCTAAGCGCCCATCATCGGATGAATGGATAAAGAAGATGTGGCACATATACACAATGGAATATTACTCAGCCTTAAAAAGAAATGAAATTGAGCTATTTGTAATGAGATGGATAGACCTAGAGTCTGTCATACAGAGTGAAGTAAGTCAGAAAGAAAAGGACAAATACCGTATGCTAACACATATATATGGAATTTAAGGGAATAAAATGTCATGAAGAACCTAGGGGTAAGACAGGAATAAAGACGCAGACCTACTGAAGAACGGACTTGAGGATATGGGGAGGGGGAAGGGTGAGTTTTGACAGGGTGAGAGAGAGTCATGGACATATACACACTAACAAACGTAGTAAGGTAGATAGCTGGGGGGAAGCAGCCACAAGGCACAGGGATATTAGCTCGGTGCTTTGTGACAGCCTGGAAGGGTGGGATGGGGAGAGTGGGAGGGAGGGAGACGCAAGAGGGAAGACATATGGGAACATATGTATATGTATAGCTGATTCACTTTGTTATAAAGCAGAAACTAACACACCATTGTAAAGCAATTATACCCCAATAAAGATGTTTAAAAAAAAAAAAAAAAAAAAAAAGAAATGCACAACCTGCCAAGACTGAATCAGGAAGAAATAGAAAATATGAACAGACCAGTCACAAGCACTGAAATCTAAACTGTGATTAAAAATCTTCCAACAAACAAAAGCCCAGGACCAGATGGCTTCACAGGCGAATTCTATCAAACATTTAGAGAAGAGCTAACACCTATCCTTCTCAAACTCTTCCAAAATATAGCAGAGGAAGGAACACTCCCAATCTCATTCTACAAGGCCACCATCACCCTGATACCAAAACCAGACAAGGATGTCACATAGAAAGAAAACTATAGGCCAATATCACTGATGAACATAGGTGCAAAAATCCTCAACAAAGTATTAGCAAACAGAATCCAATAGCACATTAAAAGGATCATACACCATGATCAAGTGGGGTTTATTCCAGGAATGCAAGGTTTCTTCAATATATGCAAAACAATCAATATGATACACCATATTAACAAATTGAAGGAGAAAAACCATATGATCATCTCAGTAGATGCAGAGAAAGCTTTTGACAAAATTCAACAACCATTTTTGATAGAAACCCTCCAGAAAGTAGGCATAGAGGGAACTTTCCTCAACATATAAAGCCATGTATGACAAACCCACAGCCAACATCATCCTCAATGGTGAAAAACTGAAAACATTTCCACTAAAATCAAGAACAAGACAAGGTTGCCCACTCTCACCGTTCTTATTCAGCATAGTTTTGGAAGTTTTAGCCACAGCAATCAGAGGAGAAGAGGAAATAAAAGGAATGCAAATCGGAAAAGAAGTAAAACTGTCACTGTTTGCAGATGACATTATACTAAACGTAGAGAACCTTAAAGATGCTCCCAGAAAACTACTAGAGCTAATCAATGAATTTGGTAAAGTAGCAGGATACAAAATGAATGCACAGAAATATCTGGCATTCCTATAGACTAATGATGAAAAATCCGAAAGTGAAATCAAGAAAGCACTCCCATTTACCACTGCAAGAAAAATAATAAAGTATCTAGGAGTAAACCTACCTAATGAGACAAAAGAACTGTATGCAGAAAATTATAAGACACTGATGAAAGAAATTAAAGATGATACAAATAGATGGAGTGATATACCATTTTCTTGGATTAGAAGGATTAACATTGTGAAAATGACTCTACTACCCAAAGCAATCTACAGATTCAATGCAATCCCTATCAAACTACCACAGGCATTTTTCACAGAACTAGAACAAAAAAAATCACAATTTGTATGGAAACACAAAAGACCAGGAATAGCCAAAGCAATCTTGAAAACAAAAAATGGAGCTGGAGGAATCAGGCTCCCTGACTTCAGACTATACCACAAAGCTACAGTAATGAAGACAGTATGGTACTGGCACACAAACAGAAAGATAGATCAATGGAACAGGATAGAAAGCCCAGAGATAAACCCACACATATAGGGTCACCTTATCTTTGATAAAGGAGGCAGGAATGTGCAGTGGAGAAAGGACAGCCTCTTCACTAAGTGGTGCTGGGAGAACTGGACAGGTACATGTAAAAGTATGAGATTAGATCACTCCCTAACACCATACACAAAAGTAAGCTCAAAATAGATTAAAGACCTAAATGTAAGGCCAGAAACTATCAAACTCTTAGAGGAAAACATAGGCAGAACACTCTATGACATAAATCACAGGAAGATCCTTTTTGACCCACCTCCTAGAGAAATGGAAATAAAAACAAAAATAAATGGGACCTAATGAAACTTCAGAGCTTTTGCACAGCAAAGGAAACCATAAACAAGACCAAAAGACAACCCTCAGAATGGGAGAAAATATTTGCAAATGAAGCAACTGACAAAGGATTAATCTTCAAAATTTATAAGCAGCTCATGCAGCTCAATAACAAAAAAACAACCCAGTCCAAAAATGGACAGAAGACCTAAATAGACATTTCTCCGAAGAAGAAAGAAAGAAGACTGCTAAGAAACACATGAAAGAATGCTCAACATCATTAATTATTAGAGAAATGCAAATCAAAACTACAATGAGATATAATCTGACACCAGTCAGAATGGCCATCATCAAAAAATCTAGAAACAATAAATGCTGGAGAAGGTGTGGAGAAAAGGGAACCCTCTTGCACTGCTGGTGGGAATGTGAATTGGTACAGCCACTATGGAGAACAGTATGGAGCTTCCTTAAAAAACTGAAAATAGAACTACCATATGACCCAGCAATCCCACTACTTGGCATATACCCTGAGAAAACCATAATTCAAAAAGAGTCATGTACCAAAATGTTCATTGCAGCTCTATTTACAATAGCCCAGAGATGGAAACAACCTAAGTGTCCATCATCGGATGAATGGATAAAGAAGATGTGGCACATATATACAATGGAATATTACTCAGCCATAAAAAGAAAAGAAATTGAGTTATTTTTAGTGAGGTGGATGGACCTAGAGTCTGTCGTACAGAGTGAAGTAAGTCAGAAAGAGAAAGACAAATACCATATGCTAACACATATACATGGAATATAAGAAAAAAAAATGTCACGAAGAGCCTAGGGGTAAGACGGGAATAAAGACACATACCTACTAGAGAATGGATTTGAGGATATGGGGAGGGGGGCGGGTAAGCTGTGACAAAGTGAGAGAGTGGCAGGGACATATGTACATTACCAAACGTAAAATCAGTAGCTAGTGGGAAGCAGCCGCATAGCGCAGGTAGATCAGATCGGTGCTTTGTGACCACCTGGATGGGTGGGATAGGGAGGGTGGGAGGCAGGGAGATGCAAGAGGGAAGAGATGTGGGAACATATGTATATGTATAACTGATTCACTTTGTTATAATGCAGAAACTAACACACCATTGTAAAGCAATTATACTCCAATAAAGATGTATTAAAAAAATGGCAGAGGATCTGAACAGACATTTTTCTGAAGAAGACATACAGATGGGCAACAGGCCATGTCAATATCACTAAACATCAGGAAAGTGGAAGTCAAAACCACAATGTGATATCACTTCACTCCTGTCATAATGGCTATTATCAAAAAACAACAAATAACAAATATTGGTGAGGATGTGGAGAAAAGGGAACCTTCATGCACTTTGGTGGGAATGTAAACTGGTACAGCCACTATGGAAAGCAGTATGGAGCTCTCTCAAAAAAATTAAAAATAGAACTATCATATGATCCAGTAATTCCATTCCTGGGTATTTTTGCAAAGAAAAGCAAAACAATAATTGTAAAAAATATATGCACCCATTGCTCATTGCAGAATTATTTACAATAGCCAAGATATGGAAGCAACCTAAGTCTCCATAAACTGATGAATAGATACAGAATATGTAACATATGTATATATATATATATATATGTGTGTGTGTGTGTGTGTGTATATATATAATGGAATATTACTCAACCATAGAAAAGAACAACAGTTTGCCATTTGCAGCAATATGGATGGACTTGGAGGGCATTATGCTAAGCAAAATAAGTCAGACAAAGCAAATGATATCACTTAAAGGTGGAATCTAAAAAACAACAAATGAACAGATGTAATAAAATAGAAACAGAGTCTTAGATGTAAAGAACAAACAGGTGATTACCAGAAGGGGGGCTGAAATATACAGTGTAGGGAATATAATAAATAATAATGTAATGTGTGCTGCAAGATGGTAACTATATTTACCACAGTAATCGTTTTTGTAATGTACAGAAATATCAAATCATTATGTTGTACACCAGGAAGTAGCATAGCATTGTAGGTCAGTTATAATTGAAATAAAGAAATATACTCAGAAAAAGAGTTTGTATTTGTGGTTACCAGAGGTGGAGTGTTGAGGGAGTGGGAATTGGATGAAGGTGGTCAAAATATACAAACTTCCAGTTGTAAGATATATAAGTACCAAGGATGTAATGTACAACATAATATAATTAATATTGCTAAATGTTATATTTGAAAGTTGTTAAGAGAGTAAATCTTGAGTTTTCATGACAAGGAAAAAAAATAAGTTTTTCTGTTTTTTCTTACTTTGTGTCTATATGAGACTATGGATGTTTCCTAAACTTATTGTGCTAATCATTTCATGATGTATGTAAGTCAAATTATTATGCTATACACCTTAAACTTATACATTACTGTATGTCAATTATATCTCAGTAAAACTGGAAGAAAAAATGACACTTTTGCTTAGTGTGGGTATAAATTAGTATTATTACATATTGTTAGCGAGTGTAAATTGGTATAACTTTCTAGAGGGTAGTTTAGCAGTTGTCAAAAATATTCAGAATATTAGGAAAATAATTAAGTATGATTCTACGTATAATTCTAAACATCTGGTAACAAAGATACTCATTAAAATGTTTTAATGACAGCAACAAAATAAAATTGGAAACACTATTAAAAGTATGTGGGGGCTTCCTTGGTGGCACAGTGGTTGAGAGTCCGCCTGCTGATGCAGGGGACGCGGGTTCGTGCCCCGGCCCAGGAGGATCCCACATACTGCAGAGCGGCTGGGCCCGTGAGCCATGGCCACTGAGACTGCGCGTCCGGAGCCTGTGCGTCTGGAGCCTGTGCTCCGCAAGGGGATAGGCCACAGCAGTGAGAGGCCCGCGTACTGCAAAAAAAAAAAAAAAAAGTATGTGATTTATTGGGTAAAGTATAGTACACAGAAGGTATATATATGCATGTAATAAATTATGTCATAGTTTTATTTTAGTGGAAAACCTGTTAATTGAAAAAAATTGGTTACTAACAACATAAATTATCCATTACAAGACAACTTGGAATATACATGCTCCAAAATATTTACAGTAGTTTTCTTTGTAATGAGATTAAGGGTGATTTGAATTTTCTTCTTTGGGTTTATTGATTCCAAATTTTTAAAAACAGTGTATCCTTATTAAGAATAAAACATATAAACACTATGATATGCCTTAGGCTTGTAGTTTATATTGTGGCTGAACCTTGCATAATCATATTGTCTGGATTCCAATCCTGTCTCTACTTTATAACTGTATGGCATATCAGTCAAACAGCTTAATATGTCATTTTGAGTTTTCTTATTGTAAAATGAAGAAAATAAATTTACCCACCTCCTAAAGTTAGTTTGGAAATAAATTGATCAGGCAAAGCTGTAGTGCTATGCTGGGAATTTACTGATTTTGCTTTAAATATAAGCCATTGTTGTGTATCATAATTATAGATTGTTTCATAATTATAAATTTCAAAGTTGTCCAGAAGAGATGATGAAACTGATTCTCTATTCTGCTTGTGTTTTCATATCCATCGTAAGAGCATTTATCAGGAGGTCAATTACTGTTGTACATTCGTGCAAAGCATAAAAGCATCAGAGACGGGAGTGAATAGTGGCTAAAACAAGCCTTCATTTTATTTTATCAGCCATGTGCTGTCCCATTGAAGGGCTCCCAATACCTAGCAGAAGCACGATAATTTTTATTCTCATGTAAAATCCAGTGTCTTCCTACATTAATAACAACTAATAATCTTCATGCATTAAGTTTTATATCTTATGAGATTAATTTTGTCTGCCTTCTCACAAAGAAAAAGTCCTTTCTTTTTTCTATCTGTAAGTATATCAGAACTCTTAAAACTCCACCAGTTAGTGAAATCCAATCCGGTCACCTACTTTAGTAATTTTAAAAAAGTTTCAACTTTGCCATTATTTTCAGTGGCTTAAATAATCTTCAAAATATTTCAGAGAAAATGCTGAATTTTACACTGTACCCATTTCAAATAACAGAATAATATATCAGGCTATACTCTGTTCTCTCTCATATTCTGTGCTATTGAAATATACCTGCTGTTTAAATTCCATAGCCTGGCACTCTGATATTAACCTTGAGCCCTAAACTCCACAGGATTTACCAAACATACAGACAATGACCTATTAACTTATTCTTTGCCTTCTTTTCTCTGTTTGTTACAGATATGAGCATGTAAGTTTCCATGGTGGGGCACTTATGTATAATAGCTTGTGCCATCTAATTGAATGAGGGGTTTAAAGAACATTAAGCATTTAGAGGGAAATTGTACCAGAATATAATGCCCTTTCCTGGCTGTCAGCTAGCCTCTGGGTCCTAATCAATAGGCTGATCAATAGCTGTAGAACAGACAAGGGTAACAGAAAAACTGTGTACTCTAATGAGTAGAGAAACAGTAAACTAGATCCTTTTCAAAGGGAAATAAAAATTACAAAACTGAGATAAAGCTAATTGATTCAATGTTCTACAAACATTTTTGAAATGCTCACTGTGTACATAGTTCTGGACTATGTGTCAAGGAAAATGCAAAAATAAACAACATTCTTTTAATATTGGCAGATGCTGGAACAGACTCCTTTGGAATAGGGCTATCTAGGACCCACAGTCTGATGTTATTGCTTATATCACCATTACAGTACAGAAATCACATGTCCTTGAGTGCCACTAAATGTACTTTTCTTTTGACAAAAGAGCAGTGTTAAGTCAGAATGTTTATGAATTAAAGATCAAAGAAAAAGCTGCTATGTAGGACAGGCAATGGAGGAGCGTAGCTATAAGGAATGAGCTGTTTTTCTCCTAACTGCATGTTGTCTCCTTAAAAAAAAAGTCTACACCAATCTCTAGGGTGCAAGGTAATTAATGATATTGTGATCCCAAACACATGAAACCTTTAACTCTAAACCCCGGCTAGTGACCAAAGCCTATTGGGTAGTTGTTCTGCTAGCAATGAAAGTGAGAAAAGAAGGAATGATGAAAAATATAAAATACCAACAGAGAAGGAGAGGACATTTTAGTTCTGTTCACAAATGGGGAGGAAAATAAAAAGACTTTTCATCTCCTTATATATATATTATAACAACCAAGCCTACAGCATGTGTCAGTGGCAGATCAAATATTAATAGCAAATTGTAATAAGGGAGGCGTAAAAGGGATTTATAAAGCTCTGGGGATTTGGAGAGGAGTGTTCAGTTCAGGGAATTCCACAACTCAGGGGCATAACAGGTGAATGCTCTGGTGCCCATGGATGAGAGACCTGACAAAGGGGTTGATGAATTTGAGATTTATTATTAGAAAGTTAAGGACTGAGGGCACATATAAATGGAGCCCAGTTCTGATAGGAGTGAAAGGGAAGTTCCACAGAGGTAATGAAAAACTCTGAGCCAGGGCTTCCCTGGTGGTGCAGTGGTTGAGAGTCCGCCTGCCGATACAGGGGACATGGGTTCGTGCCCCGGTCCGGGAGGATCCCACATGCTGCGGAGCGGCTGGGCCCGTGAGCCACGGCCGCTAAGCCTGCGCGTCCGGAGCCTGTGCTCCGCAACGGGAGAGACCACAACAGTGAGAGGCCCGCGTACCGCAAAAACAAAACAAAACAAAACAAAACAAAAAACTCTGAGCCAAATTTTAAAGTCAGTGTACTGACTGATAACAAGTGAGTATAAATCTGCTATAACTGAAGTGATTGAATTTATTGCCATGAGTAAATGCATGGGTTGCTGCAGGTGGAACAATGGTGTGCTTTGTGAGTGTTCGACTTTGGAGAGTTTCCTTATTAACATAATCTAGAAGTCATTACAGTACACATTATAACAGTGAAAGCAGCGTGAGTGCTTTAAAAATGTTAGTGGATTAACTGCTTAAAATTTTTGGAATAGCTCAATGAAGGAGTTTTCCTTTGATAAAAACTTAGTTAACTGTAAATGATTTGAAGAAACAAAGAGTAATGTAGAAAGTATTATAAAGCAATAGCAAGATCTTCATAAGTGCCATTTAAAGTGAAAATGTGGCATGTAACTGGAGACATACATTAACTGATCACAGGAGAAGGTAAAGGGGAATATAAGATATCAGCATTCTATTATACAAGATAACTGATTGTTTCTTATAAGAAAAGGATTTCTCAGTTCAGAAGAAGGGCTATTATTGCAAATAGAAAACTGTGAAACATTCCCCTGAGATATTAGGGCTAATACAATTTCTTCCATATAATCTGCTCTTCTGCCCCAATACTTTTTGGGGACTGAAGTGTTTACTGCCAATGGATTTTAAAAGAGACCCACTTTACGGCAACAGCGTTCCAGCTCAAAATCGAAAGGCTTGCTGGAACCAACTTCAATCTTTTCTTCGTTTTCCTTTGTTTCCTCTTTATGTCCTCTTTAATATTTTTTGACTTACCTGTTTGATCAAGAAGTTTAGAAATCTTTGAGGGCAGGAACATGTCTTTCTTTTGCTGTCTTCAGTGTCTAACACAAGTATTGCTCAAAGAAATTTTGTATTTTTAAAATACTTTTATTAAATAAGTTGATTCTAGCATTTATGCTGATGACTTACATATGCTTTTAAAAATTTTGAAATTACCTCCTGTCTTAGTCCATTTGCACTGCTATAACAGAATGCCATAAACTGGATAGCTTATAAACAAAAGAAATACATTTCTCACAGTTCTGGGCACTGGGAAGTTTAAGTTCAAGGTGCTGGCAGATTTGGTGTCTCTTAAGAGTTCACGTCCTGTTTCCTAGACAGCCGTCTTCTTCCTGTGTCCTCACGTGGTGGAAGGAAGAGGGATCTTTCTGGGGTCTTTTTATCAGGGTAATGATCCACCCTCATGACCTAATTACTTCCCAAAGGCTCTGTCTCCTAATACCATCACATTGGGGGAGGTAGGATTTCAACATAAAGGTTTTGGATAGAAACAACCATTCAGTCCAACACCTCCTATAAACGTTTTTCTTTTCACTGTTATCATCTATAGCTATGTTAAATTGGACATAGTTAAACAATTTACTTGGGGCATAGTAAAAGTAAATGGGGACAATTCATTAATTCGATAATTTATTTTAATTTTTCAATTATTCAACAAATATTGTTGACCATCTATTATTTTGCTAGGCACTCTTTAAGTGCTTGAGATACATCAGTACACTAAATTGGCAAAATCCCCTGCCTCTGTGTAGCTTACATTCTAATGGGAAGTAGCAGAAAATAAAAAACGACAAAAGAATTGTACTGTATACTATGTTATAAAGTGATGAGTGCTATGGAGAAAGGATCTAGAGAAGGGTTAGGAGGACTGGAAATTTGGCAGAGGTGCAGGGGAAGTTAAAATTTTAAATAAGCTATTAGGAGATAGGTGAAGACTGAGTAAAACTTAGAAGCAAGTGAAGTTAGCCATGTGTATTTCTGGGGGAGCAACCAATACAAGGGACTCAAAGCAACAATGTGTAAGGAGAAACAGTGAGGGGGAAATAGTACCAGCTGGTGGAAGAGTTTCTATGTCCTTGTAGATTACATTCTAGTCATATAATAAGTGCCTTATCTTTTATTCTGAGTGAAATGGGACATCTATGAAAAGCTTTAAATACAGGGATGACATGGTCCAACTTTATAGATCTAAATTTTTAAGGGACAACTCTAGTTGATGTGTTGGCCATACAGTTTAGGGTGCAATGTTGAAATAAATATGTACTGAAGTCTTGCGATACTCTACTCACTGCTGATAGGTTTAGACGGGAAAAAGATAATGGTACAAGAATGAAACAAACAAGGTTAGAAGTAAAGAAGTAATAGGTCTTCTGCTTTTAAAAATTGACCTGTTAAGTTTTCTTATAAGAAACAGTGTAAAATATACAAAATACAAACAGTGAAATATAAAGAGGTATGATATTAAAGATTATATGTGGCCTTTACCCCCTGGACTTTACTTGTTAATTGTAAGTCATGGAGATTTTGAGAATGAAAGTGAACTTAGAGATCACCTAGTAATCTGACTTCTTGTTTACATCAGAGATCTGAAGCTCAGAATGGGGTTAATTGAGGAATTTCATTGACATAAGTCTATTACAAAAGTAAACAACTTTCCATAATTTTAGTCTAAAAATTTTGGTAAATATTATTATCATATAAGAATCATGAATAGATGGAGAAATATATGGCATGAAAACAAGGTTACAGAAACAGGTAGGAAGAAAGGAGATGGGAAGATGTACCATTCTATCGTATGTCTTTATCTCTTCTCTTTCTCTGTCGATCTCTGTTGTGTTTAGTACCAAAATATAGATATCTTCTAGTATTTGAAAGAAGACAATGGAGGAGAAATGTCAATGAAAAAGAACAAAAGTAAGAACTAAACTCTATATTTTAAATTGACTTCTTTTCAGATATCAGTTTTCGAGAAGGTTAATGAAGAGTTAGTTTGGCAAATCTAAATTCTTTCCTCCCTCCCTCCCTCCCTCCTTCCTTTCCTTCCTTCCTTTCCTTCTTTCTTTCTTCCTTTCTCTGTCATTGATAATTATTTTTTAAAAAGGTAAAATCACTCTCATACAGATATAAAATAAACATAGGCTAAACATTTTGTTGAGCTAATTATTAATGAGTGAGTCAGGCAGACATAGTTGGTTCAAAGAAGAATCCAAAAACAGACACATTTATTAATCAGGAATATTGAAATGAATAAGCAAATGACACAGAAATGCCTTTTTCCAATATGATGGAAGGAAATCAATTGAACCTTTGCCTAACAGAATTTATTTGCCTGTCTGTAGACAAGAATTGTTTTGCATTGCTATCAGTTATTTACAACTTATAGAGTTGTAAAATACCTAAAGGTAATGAAAGACACAGAGCTCCCATATAATCAGACTCAGCAACCTGAAAGAGTGTGCTCTAAGCTATGCAGTGTTTTCTTTTTTATTGAAGTACATTATTTTCCTGTCTATCTATCTATCTATCATCTATCATCATATGTCTATGCCTACTGACTTAATGTTATTTTTTAGGAAATCCCCATAGCAAATAGAGAAATTTAGCTGCTGGTACTCCCCTATCTCCAATCTATATTGAAAAATAATCAAAATGTGTGGCTGATATGATCTTTCTCATTTCTCACTCAAAAATCATCTAACATCCTGAGAGTTAAACTACAGGTCAATACCATAAATATTGATTAAAATATGAATAAATATCCTAAACAATATAATATTTTTGTTCTTGCCATATAATGTTTCTTATACCTGTATTTCATTACTGCTTAGTATTTACTTAATCTCTTATATTAGTTAAGTAAAAAAGTTATTTAAATTCCTACTGATACTGAAGCAATAACTTGTAAAGCCAGATATTTTTTTCCATGAGAATTATTTTAAAAATACTTTATCACAGGCACACTGTTTCTTAAACAGAAATGCAAAATAAAAATTAGTCCTGACACTAATTTTTGAATAAATATAAAATTCTGCCAACAAAAATATCCCCTGATAATTACTGATAAATCATCTGTTCATATTTTCTTTGTGGTTCAGTCTTGAGGGATTGTACACTACTAGAAATTTGTCCATTTCTTCTAGATTTTATATTTTGTTGGCATATAACTGTTTGCCGTAACCTCTTATGATCCTTTATATTTCTGTGGTGTTGATTGTAACTTCTCCTTTTTTATTTCTGAAAAATTAGATTTAATTGATTTGGGTCTTCTCTTTTTTTGTGTGATCAGTGTGGTTAAACATTTATCAATATTGTTTATCTTTTCAATGAACCAACTCTTAGTTTCATTACTCTTTTCTATTTTATTTTAGTCTCAATTTCATTTGTTTCTGCTCTGATCATTATGATTTCTTTTCTTCTAGTTACATTGTTTTTGTTTTTTTCTTTTTTTCTACTTCCTTTAAATGGTAGTTTAGGTTGTTTGAGATTTTTCTTGTCTCCTAAGCTAGGCTTTTATTGCTATAAACTTCCCTCTTAAAATTGCTTTGCTACGTATCATAGATTTTGGATCATTGTGTTTTAATTTTCATTTGTCTTCTGGTATTTTTTTATTTCCTCTTTGCTTTATTCAGTTACCCATTGGGTGTTTACTTGCATTTTGTTTAGGTTCCATGTGTTTGTGTTTTGGGTAGTATTTTTATTTTATTTTTTTTTTACAGATGATTTCTAGTCTCCTAAAATAGTGGTCAGAAAAGACACTTGATATTATATCAATTTTCTTAAATTCACTGAGACTTGTTTTATGTGCTAGCATGTCTTCTATCCTGAAGAATGTTCCATGTGCACTTGAAAAGAATTTGTATTCTGCTGCTCTTGGATGGAATGTTCTATATACATATATTAAGTCCATTTGTTCTAACATGAACTTTAAGGCCAGTGTTTCCTTATTGATTTTTTGTCTGGATGATCTGTCTATTGATGTAAGTGGGGTGTTAAAGTCCCCTACTATTATTGTGTTACTGTCAGTTTCTTCCCTTATGTCTGTTAATATTTGCTTTATGGATTTAGGTGCTCCTATGTTGGGTGCATATATATTTGCAATTGTTATATCTTCTTGGATTAATCCTTTGATCACTATGTAATGTTCTTCTTTGTCTCTTGTTACAGTCTTATTTTGCAGTCAATTTTGTATAAGCTTGATACCCTGGCTTTCTCTTGATTTCCATTTGCATGAAATGCCATTTTCCACCTCCTCAATTTCAGTCTCTGTGTGTGTTTAGATCTGAAGTTAGTCTCCTGTAGGCAGCATATAGATGGGTCTTGTTTTTTTTTTAGTTTTGTTTTTTGGTTTTGTTTGTTTTATTAGAGTATAGTTGCTTTACACTGTTGTGTTAGTTTCTGCTGTACAGCAAATGAGTCAGTCATACATATACACATATTACCTCTTTTTTGGATTTCCTTCCCATTTAGGTCACTACAGGGCACTGAGTAGAGTTCTCTGTGCTATACTGTAGATTCTCATTAGTTATATATTTTATACATAATAGTGTATATATCTCAATCCCAGTCTCCAAATTCATCCCACCCCTCTTCCCCCCTTGGTATCCATATGTTTGTTCCCTATGTCTGTGTCTCTATTTCTGCTTTGCAAATAAGTTCATCTGAACTATTTTTCTAGACTCTACATATATGCGTTAATATACAATATTTGTTTTTCTCTTTCTGACTTACTTCACTCTGTATGACAGTCTCTAGGTCCATCCACATCTCTGCAAATCACACAGTTTCATTCCTTTTTATGGCTGAGTAATATTCCATTTTGTATATGTACCATATCTTCTTTATCCATTCCTCTATTGATGGACATTTAGGTTGCTTCCATGTCCTGGCTCTTGTGACTAGTGCTGCAATGAATATTGGGGTGCATATATCGTTTTGAATTATGGTTTTCTCTGGCTATATGCCCAAGAGTGGGATTGCTGGGTCATATGGTAGTTCTGTTTCTAGATTTTTAAGGAACCTCCATACTATTCTCCACAGTGACTGTATCAATTTACATTCCCACCAACAGTGTAAGAGGGTTCCCTTTTCTCCACACCCTCTCCAGCATTTATTGTTTGTAGATTTTTTTTTTTAAGTTGTTGGGAGTAGGAGTTTAGTAATTTATTTATTTATTGTTGCTATGTTGGGTCTTTGTTTCTGTGTGAGGGCTTTCTCTAGTTGTGGCAAGCGGGGGCCAGTCTTCATTGCGTTGTGTGGGCCTCTCACTATCGTGGCCTCTCTTGTTGTGGAGCACAGGCTCCAGACGCGCAGGCTCAGTAGTTGTGGCTCATGGGCCTAGTTGCTCCGTGGCATGTGGGATCCTCCCAGACCAGGGCTCGAACCCATGTCCCCTGCATTAGCAGGCAGATTATCAACCACTGCGCCACCAGGGAAGCCCCCGTTTGTAGATTTTTTGATGATGGCCATTCTGAAGTTTGAGGTGATACCTCATTGTAGTTTTGATGTGCATTTCTCTAATAATTTGTGATGTTGAGCATCTTTTCATGTGCCTTTTGACCATCTGTCTTCTTTGGAGAAATGTCTATTTAAGTCTTCTGCCCATTTTTTGATTGGGTTGTTTGTTTTTTTTTGATATTGAGCTGCATGAGCTGTTTGTATACTTTGGAGATTAGTCCCTTGTCAGTTGCTCCATTTGCAAATATTTTTTTTCCCATTCTGAGGGTTGCCTTTTCATCTTGTTTATGGTTTCCTTTGCTGTGCAAAAGTTTTAAAGTTTAATTAGGTCCCATTTTCTTATTTTTATTTTAATTACTCTGGGAGGTGGGTCAAAAAAGATCCTGCTATGATTTATAACAAAGAGCGTTCTGCCTATGTTTTTCTCTAAGAGTTTTATAGTGTCCAGCCTTACATTGAGGTCTTTAATCCATATTGAGTTTATTTTTGTGTATGGTCTCAGGGAATGTTCTAATTTCATTCTTTCACATGTAGCTGTCCAGTTATCCCAGCACCACTTATTGAAGAGACTGTCTTTTCTCTATTGTATATTCTTGCCTACTTTGTCATAGATTAGATGACCATATGTGTGTGGGTTTATCTCTGGGCTTTCTATTCTGTTCCATTTTGATCTATATTTCTGTCTTGTACCAGTACCGTACTGTCTTGATTACTGTAGCTTTGTAGTATAGTCTAAAGTCAGGGAGCCTAATTCCTCCAGCTCCATTTTTCTGATTCCTCCAGCTCCATTTTTCTTTCTCAACATTGCTTTGGCTATTAAGGGTCTTTTGTGTTTCCATACAAACTCTAAAGTTTTTTGTTCTAATTCTGTGAAAAATGCCATTGGTAATTTGATAGGGATTGTACTGAATCTGTAGATTGCTTTGGGGGTATAGTCATTTTCACAATATTGATTCTTCCAATCCAAGAACATGGTATATCTCTCCATCTGTTTGTGTCATCTTTTATTTCCTTCGTCAGTATCTCATAGTTTTCTGTGTACAAGTCTTTTGCCTCTTTAGGTAGGTTTATTCTTAGGAATTTTTGTTGTTGTTGTTGCAGTGATAAATGGGATTGCTTCCTTAATTTCTCTTTCTGATCTTTCATTGTTAGTGTATAGGAAACACAAGCCTTAAATGAAAGATTAGGCCAGATAGACTTAATTGATATTTATAGGGCATTCCACCTGAAAGCAGCAGAATACCCTTTTTTCTCAAGTGTGCATGAACATTCCCCAGGATAGATCACATCTTGGGTCACAAATCAAGCCTCAGTAAATTTAAGAAAATTGAAATTTTATCAAGCATCTTTTCTAACCACAACATTATGAGAAAAAAGTCAATTGCAGGAAGAAAAACTGTAAAAAACACAAACACATTGAAGCTAAACAGTAGGCTACTAAATAACCAATGGATCACTGAAGAAATCAAAGAGGAAATCAAAAAATACATAGAAATAAATGACAACGAAAGCACAATGATGTAAAACATGGGATATAGCAAAAGCAGTTCTAAGAGGAAAGTTATAGCAATACAATCCTACGTCGAGAAACAAGAAAGATCTCAAATAAACATACTAAACTTATACCTAAAGCAAGTAGAGAAAGAAGAACAAAGAAAACCCAAAGTTAGTAGAAGGAAAGAAATCATAAAGATCAGAGCAGAAATAAATGAAATAGAGATGAAGAAAATAACAGCAAAGATAAATGAAACTCAAAGCTGGTTCTTTGAGAAGATATGCAAAATAGATAAACCTTTAACCAGACTCATCAAGAAAAAAAGGGAGAGGGCTCAAATCAATAAAATTAGAAATGAAAAAGGAGAAGTAACAACTGACACAGCAGAAATATAAAGGATCACAAGAGACTATGACAAGCAACTCTATGCTGATAAAACGGACAACCTGGAAGAAATGGACAAATTCTTAGAAACGTAAAACCTTCCAAGATGCACCAAGAAGAAATCGAAAATATGAATAAACTAATTACAAGTAATGAAATTGAAACTGTGATTAAAAATCTTCCAATAAACAAAAGTCCAGGACCAAATGGCTTCACAGGTGAATTCTATCAAACGTTTAGAGAAGAGGCAACACCTATCCTTTTCAAACTCTCCTAAACATTTGCAGAGGGAGGAACACTCCCTAACTCATTCAACGAGGCAACTATCACCCTGATACCAAAACCAGACAGAGATATCCCCCCAAAATAAAACTACAGGCCAGTATCACTGATGTATGGAGATGCAAAATTCCTCAACAAAATACTAGCAAACTGAATCCAACAGCACATTAAAAATTTCATGCAGCATCATCAAGTGGGATTTATCCCAGGGATGCAAGGATTCTTCAATATATGTAAATCAATCAATGTGATACACCATATTAACAAATTGAAGAATAAAAACCATATGACCGTCTCAGTAGATGCAGAAAAAGCTTTTGACAGAATTCAACACCAATTTATGATGAAAACTCTCCAGGAAGTGGGCATAGATTGAACCTACCTCAACATAATGAAGGCCATATATGACAAACCCACAGCAAACATCATTCTCAATGGTGAAAAACTGAAAACATTTCCTCTAGGATCAGGAATAAGACAAGGATGTCCACTCTCACCACTATTATTCAACATAGTTTTGGAAGTCCTAGCCATGGCAATTGGAGACGAAAAAGAAATAAAAGGAATCCAAATTGGAAAACAAGAAGTAAAACTGTCACTGTTTGCAGATGACATGATACTATACATGGAAAATCCTAAAAATGCCACCAGAAAACTGCTATAGCTAATCCATGAATTTGGTAAAGTTGCAGGATACAAAATTAATACTCAGAAATCTCTTGCATTCCTTTACACTAAAAATGAAAGGGTCTTGTTTTTGTATACATTCAGCCACTCTATGTCTTTTGATTGGAGCATTTAATCTATTCACATTTAAAGTAATTATCAATAGAGATGTACATATTGCCATTTTTTAAATTGTTTTCACATTTTTTTGGTTTGTTTAGATTTTTTAAATTTCTTTTTTTCTTCTTTTGTTCTTTACCACTGTGATTAGATGACTATCTTTAGTGTTATGTTTGGATTCCTTTGTTTTTTATGTCTGTGTATCTATTACAGATTATTGGTTTGTGGTTGCCATGGGGTTTATATATAGCTATATGTGTATGTATGTAAGTATGTAGATATGTAGGTGTGTATCTATATCTATCTATATATATGTGTATATATATATGATTATTTTAAGTTGACCATCTCAATTTCAAATGTATTTTAACAACTCTGCATTTTTTGCGTTTTTACTCCCACCCATCCACATTTAGTATTTTTGACATTATATTTTACATCATTTTATTTTGTGTATCCCTTAACTACTTATCATGCTTACAGGTGATTTTACTACTTTTATCTTTCAGTCTTACTACTAGCTTTATACATGGTTGATTTACTACCCTTACTGTATATTGGCCTTTACCAACGAGATTTTTCTTTTTGTAATTTTTATGTTTCCTCTAGTTGTGGCATTTTTCTCTTTTGCTTTGAGAAATCCCTTTACATTTCTTATAAATCTGGTTTGGTGGTGCTAATTTCTTTTAGCTTTTGCTTGTCTGTAAAACTTGATCTCTCCATCAAATCTGAATGAAAGCCTTGCTGGGTAGAATATTCGTTTTTATGGGTTTTCCCTTTTCATCACTTTAAGTATATCATGCTACTACTCCCTTCTGACCTGCAGAGTTTCTGCTGAAAAGTCAGCTGATAGCCTTATGGAATTTCCCTTATATATTACTTGTTGCTTTTCCCTTGCTGTTTTTAATATTCTCTCTTTATCTCTTTCTGACCATTTTAATTACAATGTGTCTTGGTGTCATCCTCTTTGGGCTAATCCTATTTGGGACTCTGTGCTCCCTGGACCTGGATGTTTATTTCCTTCCCTATGTCAAGGAAGTTTTCAGCTATTATGGACCTGGATGTTTATTTCCTTCCCTATGTCAGGGAAGTTTTCAGCTATTATGGCTTCAAATATTTCTCTGCCCCTTTCTCTCTCTCTTTCCTTCTGTGATGCCTAGAATGCGAATGTTAGTACACTTCATTTTGTCCCAAAGGTCTCTTAAACTGTCCTCATTTCTTTTTACTCTTTATTGTTTTTTCTGTTTAGCTTCAGTGATTTCCAGTGCTTTGTCTTCCAGCTTGCTGATCTGCTCTTAGGTATTATTAATCTAATATTGATTCCTTCTAGTGCATTTTTAATTTCAGTTATTGTGTTTTTCAACTTTGGTTCTTTATATTTTTAACTTTATGCCATATATATATATATGTATATATATATATATATATATATATATATATATATATACACACAACTTATGTGCTATTTCTTCTTTAACCATTCATCTTTTAATGGACATTTAAGTTGCTTCCATATTTTGGCTTTGTAAATAATGCTGCTGTGAACATTGGGGGGCATGCATTTTTTTGAATTAGTGTTTTCATTTTCTTTAAGTATATACCTGGGTGTAGACTTGCTGAATCATATGGTAGTTCTCTTTTAAGTTTTTTGAGGAAGCTCTGTGCTGTTTTCCACAATGGCTGCACCAAGTTATATTCCCACTAACAGTGTACAAGCATTCCCTTTACTCCACATCCTTACCAATATTTGTTATTTATGGTCTTTTTAATGATAGCCATTCTGACAGATGTGGGGTGATAGTTCATTGTGGATAAGAAATACATATATACTTCTTATACCACTAGTGAAATTGACTGTTTTTATGTTAAGCAGGCACTTATTTTTTTTTTTTTCCCTATGCAGTACGTGGGCCTCTTACTGCCGTGGCCTCCCCCGCTGCCGAGCACAGGCTCCGAACGTGCAGGCTCAGCGGCCATGGCTTACGGGCCCAGCCGCTCCACGGCATGCGGGATCCTCCCGGACTGTGGCATGAACCCGTGTCCCCTACATCGGCAGGTGGACTCCCAACCGCTGTGCCACCAGGGAAGCCCAAGCAGGCACTTCTAATTCTTATTCTATGAGAATACAATTTACTATTGGTTCTCCATTTTTTTCCCTTTGATTTGTAAGCATTAGTAACATTAAACATTTTTCATTAATATATGTTACTAAATTATTTTCCAGTCAATAGTTTGTTAATTGTTAGGTACCTTTTGCTTTTGAAGGAGTGTATTGAAAGAATTAGACCACCAGTTGACCTTTGAGCTGGACCTGGGCAATTGGAGGTTCCTTACCCCCTCCTTGTCCTTAGAATGTATGTTACACCCATCATTCACACACGAGGAGCTATTCCAAAGACATAGTCTTGAGAGAGTAAGATGTTGTTGAGACCATCTGGACTGAATATGTGACTGAACCCTATTGAGGCCTCTATATAGACATTTAAGAATCCACGGGCAGGTGCAGAGATCTACTCATGTTCCTGCCATTCAAGACAAGCATCCTATGTAAGTTACTTCATTTATTAAAACTGTCACCTACCAATCTGGAGTACTGCCTCTTTCTCTGGTCTCTCCTTGCCCTTTGTGGAAAGGGGCAGTTTTAGATTTCATCTGGGAAGCTCCTGAGGCTGTGAACCAGAATTTGCTCATGTCCAACAGAACTCATAAATGTTTTCAATATTTCTCCACTAAGAGTGGAAATTTCTCTTTCTGTAGATAATTTAATCTGTGTTTTGTCTGTGCCAGTCCCCTGCTCCCCCCTTGTCTTTTCTGTACAATCTCTCCTAACTTTTGGCTCAGGCAGGTCTGGAGATGGCTTTGTTGGTTTGAATATTTATTTCTCCACTTACATATACTCAGAAGTTTGAAGAATTCTCTGTCTCCTAGTTATACTGTAGATGTGGGTTATGGGTAGTTTTATTTATCCTTTTTTAAATATATATGAAGGATATCTGGAGAGATTCAACCTTAGACAGCTGCCGTCACCAAGGAAAAGCTTCTCTTATGCCTTTTGTAGTGAAGAATGGTAAAACACTAAAGACTATTTCTAAGAGTTCAATGACTCACTTAAATACTGAGTATACCCCTTATATTAAACAGCTCTGTCTGCTTACTTTATAGCTTTAAAACTACAATGTTAGAATTGGTTGTAGGAGACCTGAATGACTCCAACACTTTGAGCAGCTTTTTATTAGGACTTTTATCCTTTCCCATCTCTTGATCATATTATTCACTACTCAGAAAAAGAAATTAGTGATTTTTGGACATATTTCTTGAAGTAATACTTTCCAGAATCAAATGTAGCCAAATGGTTGATTTAGAATTATTTGCCACTATCTCTCAATTTGAGACATTTAAACTTTCCACCTTTGAATATGATATTTGGATGCGGTTTCTAAATATACACAACAATTTTTATCTTAGTTTCATTTGGTGTACAAAAAGGAATCTTCAGTAAGTAATATTTTCCTAAATGTGGTGTTCATATTTTGTACAAATATATGGAAGAATTTTCCACAGCAGAAAACACTTGATATTTTTCTCAGAAACTCACAATTGTAAGAATTTTCTAATGCAGTAGAAATAAAGTAAGGAAATGAACTCGTTGGATGTGAAACAATCTTTGAGTTAATGAACTAGTTGGATGTGAAACAATCTTTGATTTAATATATTCTGCTTGGATCCAGAAATAGAGAGATAGCTTGGAATAAGCTTGTAATGTCATTCCTATCACTGATAGGAAAAATATTGTAATTCTGAACATTTTTATAATAAAAAATTATCACAATGTTTTTTAAGCTTACTAAAGTTTGGAGGTCAGTATATGCAACAAGCACTCATTGAATGTGTTCCATAAATGCCCAAAGTTTGAGAATCACTGGTATAAAATTAAGATTTTATTGGATTTCACCCTATTTTATCCTATTTTCCAAACACCATTTAATAATCAATCCATTCCTTCTCATTGGGCTTGTGCATCATCATTATTTTTGTGTTCTTTTATGTATTTCAATCTGTCTCATTGCCTTCTAACTATTTTCTACACAGTACAGTCTGGAATTCGTGTGTATGAGTGCTTCTATGGCACTGTTTAATTTATTATGACTTTATTAAAAATCTTATTATAGAAAAAGAGGGGTTATTTGCTCTTTTTCCTTTATGACTGATTTTAAAAACAGCTCTCTTGGCCCTTTCCATCACTTTTCAGAGATCGTCTTTTGGTCACCTGCATTTGCCCTTTAAGGAACATTTTGAGAGGAAATATATTTGATCATCAAAAGCTTTCTCATGGGACCTCTTCTGACTTGACCTCAAAGGTCTCCAAGGAAAATAAAATTATTCTCAATATCGTAGATAACTTTCTGTAACTGCATTCCATGGAAACATTTTATAAAAAATCCTTAGCTAGTACAACAAGCTAGAAGGATATGTTCACTTAGTCATTTGCTTCAGTTGATTTGAATTTTGTTAACTTGTTTTTCCTCTCTTCTCCCATCTTTCCTTTCATTCTTTCCTTTCTTCCTTCTTTTATCTCCAAATTTCCTTTTCCTACTCTCTCTTAAACCCAATTAATCAGGTTTTATCTCCATCACACCAATAATCTCTGTATGTTAAAGTCACCAATGACCTCCAACTTGCTGAATCCAATGCTTTTTCTCAGGTCTCATCTTTTTTGACCTAGCAGCTGTTTTTCCTTGAAGTACTTTCTCCTCTTGGCTCCTTTGACAACTCACTTTCCTGGTATTCTTTTTTTTTGCGGTACGCGGGCTCTCACTGTTGTGGCCTCTCCCGTAGTGGAGCACAGGCTCCGGACGCGCAGGCTTGGCAGCCATGGCTCATGGGCCTAGCCGCTCCGCGGCATGTGGGATCCTCCCGGACCAGGGCACAAACCCGTGTCCCCTGAATCGGCAGGCAGACTCTCAACCACTGCGCCACCAGGGAAGCCCTTGCCTGGTATTATTAATTTTCTGGCCACCAACTTTCTGGTTCTTTCTCATTCTCTAACATCTCAGTATGAGGATGCCTTGATCTCGACTGGCTCTCAGTTATTTCTCTGACCTCATCTCTTAATACTCTCTCTTATTTCTTCACTCAAGCTATACTGGTGGCCTTGTAGTTTCAAGAAATGGTGGACATGCTGTTGCATCAAGACCTACACAATTTCTCTTATCTGCCTGGAATACTCTTTTTTCATATGTCCAAAAGGTACATTCTAGCACTTCTGGTCTTCACTCAGAGGTCACCTTCTCAACAAGGACTTCTCTGACCATTCTCTTTGCAGTACAACACATATACTCTCTTCCAACCACTGCAAATCACATTCTGTTTTACAGCTTATTTTTTCCCTTTAGAACTTAATACTTTCTTGAATAATACACACACACACACCTTACCTTATTTATTGTTTGTCTCCCCAACTAAAATATAAAATCCAACGAATTCATGAATTCTTATATTTGATCCACTACAGTATAACCAGCACCTGAGAAAAAGTTCATGACTCTAATTATTATATATTTGTTGAATAAATTAATGAATAATTTTCACATTCTCTGTCATTAATGTTTACTCTTTTTATTTGCTTTGTATATATTTATATTTATGGTAGCTATTAAAATTTTTTGTGCTGTATCCCGTTTATCTAGGTTTACAGCTTGTCTTTTTTAGTTTTAGTCTTGTAGGCTGCACATTTCTATAGAATTAATTCCATGTATTTCCTGGGTCATTGATATATAGAATTAACTTTTGGTTTTCTTTGTTAATTAAAGTGCTTTAGCTGGGTGCAAAATTTCGAGATTCACGAAGTTTCCTCTCAAAACTAAGCATTGTTCCTTTATCTTCTCCATTTAATCCTGCAGAGCAGAAACATGAGCTGGCCAGATTTGCTGTTTGTATACAGCATTTTTTTTTAGCAAGCTGTTTGAATAATAATTTTTTTACTTTATTTTTATAATTTTCAAAATTTAAATGAGATAAAATAGATTTATGTACTATTCTCCTTTCATCAGTACTATCTGGGACAGTTTGATGGTACCATCCCCAACAGTCACAGCAATTTTCTTTAGATATATAACTCTAGATATTTTTTCTCTTTTCATGTTTTATTTGTTCCTTATAAACACCTTTGAGCTCTTATCTTCACTTTATATTTTATATCTGTTACATTTATCTTGTCATTTTTTTAATTTTATCTTTCAGGTACATAGTCTAAAAATTTTAATTTATTGATTTAGTAAGTCTGTTTTAATACTTATCGTTTGCTTTGAAGTCCAAAAGTATGGAGTTCAATTTAATACAGTTTAACATTTAGCTTCCTGGCAATTTTACCTTCTATCACTCTGAAATATTTAGTTTTATTTATCTTTGATTATGTCCTGGGTATCTTTCATTTCGGCCTGTTTTCTTCCTGTGGATATCTGCACATATTTCATGGAAATCTCTGCTTGTATTATTTTGAACACAAACAATAACCATTTTCAGGTTTTTTCTCTTATTCCAGAAATAAGTTATTTTCAGAGTGTTTTTTCCTTTTCTGAGTCTACAAAATAATCTTTTATCTAGTGTTTAAGTAGTTTTATTCAGGACTCATTCCTTTTTTTCCTTTATATTCATACTTCAAGGATGAAAAAACTTATCTCCTTCTCCTAAGGCATTTTCATATTTTCTAAAGCTCTAAACTAAAGCACTATTTGAAAAATTACAGTCCTATAATTATAATAATTACATATTATATAATAATTACAATCCTTGTACTTCTATCAGTGATATACCTCCATGTACATCAGTTTATATAAATATCAATACAAGTAAACTGTACCTTCCAAAGTACCACCTTGTGCCTAATTCAACAGAATCCACATTTTCCTGGCTTTTTGTAGAATGGCAGTTAACTGATTTTGAGGGAAGGGGTATAGAGTCAGTCTTCTACAGTGAAAGTGGTTCTCATCTATATAGAGAAGGCTATTTTGCATCTTGAAACAGTCAGGAAGAAGGTAAACTTTTTCTTCTTACCTTGTCTTTGAGGGTAGAATGGTTTCTGTATTTCAGAGGTATATAGTGCATTAACTGAATTGTTAATACAAGTCTCATTATCTTTATTTTTATAATGTTGGTGTTTCAGATTTTGATGATTGGTTGATGTTAGTTTAAGATTTCAGTGCTGCTATGCATAACTAGTATCTTCTATGCTTTCCCTTTAATTTCTGTGGTGAGCTATGTGACACTAAACTGGGAGTCGATTAGATATCATTGTAACCATAAATCCTGTCTAAGAGAAGGGGCTCCCTGCTTGGGCCAGTTACCCTGTCTGGGAGCATTTGTCCAATACCCAGTCTGGGTCCTCCTGCCAGTGTCCAGGCCTGTCTGAAGAGACAGATCTTAGCTGGCGGTGCCCTCAGGGCAAGGTCCCCGGAACCTTCCCAGCCATCATCACTGGGGGAGCCAGGTGCCCGGGACCTAACTGACCCTTAGGTTCCTCAGACCACCCAAAAGTAGGGGGGGTTGCTGGGTCCTGTAGACTGCGACTCATGTGGACTGCCCCTGCCACTAGGTTGAGGAGGAGGGAGTAGGGGAGAGTTTCTCTGGAGCCCTTCAGGACACAGCCCTCAGCCTGTTCCCCAGATTCCCCAGCTCACCCATCAGCTTAAGGCCAGAAGGCCTGGAGGGCCCCAGGGAGAAGGCCGCGATCCTGCCTCTTACTGCACTCTCTCCACTGTGAGGGCCACCACCTGCCCCACTCGGGCCCTGTTCTAGCAGTCTCCAGATAACGGTTATTCGGTAATGGCTGTGTGCCAACGGCTGTGCTCCCACCCCACCCCATTATGGTACAAGACACTTGTTCAGATTTAGTAATGGAGATTCTTTTTTTTTTAAATATATATATATATATTTTTTACATCTTTATTGGAGTATAATTGCTTTACAATGGTGTGTTAGTTTCTGCTTTATAACAAAGTGAATCAGTTATACATACACATATGTTCCCACATCTCTTCCCTCTTGCGTCTCCCTCCCTCCCATCCTCCCTATCTCACCCCTCCAGGCGGTCACAAAGGACCCAGCTGATCTCCCTGTTTTATGCGGCTGCTTCCCACTAGCTATCTACCTTACGTTTGGTAGTGTATAAATGTCCATGACTCTATCTCGCTTTGTCACAGCTTACCCTTCCCCCTCCCCATATTCTCAAGTCCATTCTCTAGTAGGTCTGTGTCTTTAATCCTGTCTTACACCTAGGTTCTTCATGACATTCTTTTTTCTTAAATTCCACATATATGTGTTAGCATACGGTATTTGTCTTTCTCCTTCTGACTTACTTCACTCTGTATGACAGACTCTAGGTCCATCCACCTCATTACAAATAGCTCAATTTCGTTTCTTTTTATGGCTGAGTAATATTCCATTGTATATATGTGCCACATCTTCTTTATCCATTCATCCGATGATGGACACTTAGGTTGTTTCCATCTCCTGGCTATTGTAAATAGAGCTGCACTGAACATTTTGGTACATGACTCTTTTTGAAGTATGGTTTTCTCAGGGTATATGCCCAGTAGTGGTATTGCAGGGTCATATGGTAGTTCTATTTGTAGTTTTTTAAGGAACCTCCATACTGTTCTCCACAGTGGCTGTATCAATTTACATTCCCACCGAGTGTGCAAAAGGGTTCCCTTTTCTCCACACCCTCTTCAGCATTTATTGTTTCTAGATTTTTTGATGATGGCCATTCTGACTGGTGTCAGATGATATCTCATTGTAGTTTTGATTTGCATTTCTCTAATGATTAATGATGTTGAGCATTCTTTCATGTGTTTGTTGGCAGTCTGTATATCTTCTTTGGAGAAATGTCTATTTAGGTCTTCTGCCCATTTTTGGATTGGGTTGTTTGTTTTTTTGTTATTGAGCTGCATGAGCTGCTTATAAATTTGGGAGATTAATCCTTTGTCAGTTGCTTCATTTGCAACTACTTTCTCCCATTCTGAGGGTTGTCTTTTGGTCTTGTTTATGGTTTCCTTTGCTGTGCAAAAGCTTTGAAGTTTCATTAGGTCCCATTTGTTTATTTTTGTTTTTATTTCCATTTCTCTAGGAGGTGGGTCAAAAAGGATCTTGCTGTGATTTATGTCATAGAGTGTTCTGCCTATGTTTTCCTCTAAGAGTTTGATAGTTTTTGGCCTTACATTTAGGTCTTTAATCCATTTTGAGTTTATTTTTGTGTATGGTGTTAGGGAGTGTTTTGATTTCTTCTTTTACATGTAGCTGCCCAGATTTTCCAGCACTACTTATTGAAGAGGCTGTCTTTTCTCCACTGTATATTCTTGCCTCCTTTATCAAACATAAGGTGACCATATATGCGTGGCTTATCTCTGGTATTTCCATCCTGTTTCACTGATCTATATTTCTGTTTCTGTGCCAGTACCATTCTGCCTTGATTACTGTAAGTTTGTAGTATAGTCTGAAGTCAGGAAGCCTGATTCCTCCAGCTCCGTTTTTCTTTCTCATGATTCATTGGCTATTTGGGGTCTTTTGTGTTTCCATACAAATTGTGAAATTTTTTGCTCTAGTTCTGTGAAAATTGCCAGTGGTAGTTTGATAGGGATTGCACTGAATCTGTAGATTGCTTTGGGTAGTCTAGTCATTTTCAGAATGTTGATTCTTCCAGTCCAAGAACAGGTATATCTCTCCATCTATTTGTATCATCTTTAATTTCTTTCATTAGTGTCTTATAATTTTCTGCATACAGTTCTTTTGTCTCCTTAGGTAGGTTTATTCCTAGATATTTTATTCTTTTTGTTGCAGTGGTAAATGGGAGTATTTTCTTGATTTCACTTTCAGACTTTTCATCATTAGTGTATAGGAATGCCAGAGATTTCTGTGCATTAATTTTGTATCCTGCTACTTTACCAAATTCATTGATTAGCTCTAGTTGTTTTCTGGTAGCATCTTTAGGATTCTCTATGTATAGTATCATGTCATCTGCTAACAGTGACAGCTTTATTTCTTCTTTTCCGATTTGGATTCCTTTTATTTCCTTTTCTTCTCTGATTGCTGTGGCTAAAACTTCCAAAACTATGTTGAGTAAGACTGGTGAGAGTGGGCAACATTGTCTTGTTCCTGATCTTAGTGGAAATGCTTTCAGTTTTTCACCATTGAGGACGATGTTGGCTGTGGGTTTGTCATATATGGCCTTTATTATGTTGAGGAAAGTTCCCTCTATGCCTACTTTCTGCAGGGTTTTTATTATAAATGGGTGTTGAATTTTGTCGAAAGCTTTCTCTGTATCTACTGAGATGATCATATGGTTTTTCTCCTTCAGTTTGTTAATATGGTGTATCACATTGATTGATTTGCGTATATTAAAGAATTCTTGCATTCCTGGAATAATCCCCACTTGATCATGGTGTATGATCCGTTTAATGTGCTATTGGATTCTGTTTGCTAGTATTTTCTTGAGGATTTTTGCATCTATGCTCATTAGTGATATTGGCCTATAGTTTTCTTTTTGTGACATCCTTGTCTGGTTTTGGTATCAGGGTGATGGTGGCCTCATAGAATGCGATTGGGAGTGTTCCTCCCTCTGCTATATTTTGGAAGAGTTTGAGAAGGATAGGTGTTAGCTCTTCTCTAAATGTTTGATAGAATTTGCCTGTGAAGCAGTCTGGTCCTGGGCTTTGGTTTGTTGGAAGAATTTTAATCACAGTTTCAATTTCAGTGCTTGTGATTGGTCTGTTCATATTTTCTATTTTTTCTTGATTCAGTCTTGGCATGTTGTGCATTTCAAAGAATTTGTCCATTTCTTCCAGGTTGTCCATTTTATTGGCATAGAGTTGCTTGTAGTAATCTCTCATGATCTTTTGTATCTCTGCAGTGTCAGTTGTTACTTCTCCTTTTTCATTTCTAATTCTATTGATTTGAGTCTTCTCTCTTTTTTTCTTGATGAGTCTGGCTAATGGTTTATCAATTTTGTTTATCTTCTCTGCTTTTAGTTTTATTGATCTTTGCTATTGTTTCCTTCATTTCTTTTTCATTTATTTCTGATCTCGTCTTCATGATTTCTTTCGTTCTGCTAACTTTTGGGTTTTTTTTGTTCTTCTTTCTCTAATTGCTTTAGGTGCAAGGTTAGGTTATTTATTCGAGATGTTTCCTGTTTCTTAAAGTAGGATTGTATTGCTATAAACTTCCCTCTTAGAACTGCTTTTGCTGCATCCCATAGGTTTTGGGTCGTCGTGTCTCCATTGTCATTTGTTTCTAGGCAATTTTTGATTTCCTCTTTGATTTCTTCAGTGATCACGTCGTTATTAAGTAGTGTATGGTTTAGCCTCCATATGTTTGTATTTTTTACAGATCTTTTCCTGTAATTGATATCTGGTCTCATAGCGTTGTGGTCGGAAAAGATACTTGATACAATTTCAATTTTCTTAAATTTACCAAGGCTTGATTTGTGACCCAAGATATGATCTATCCTGGAGAATGTTCCATGAGCACTTGAGAAAAATGTGTATTCAGTTGTTTTTGGATGGAATGTCCTATAAATATCAATTAAGTCCATGTTGTTTAATGTATCATTTAAAGCTTGTGTTTCCTTATTTATTTTCATTTTGGATGATCTGTCCATTGGTGAAAGTGGGGTGTTAAAGTCCCCTACTCTGAATGTGTTACTGTTGATTTCCCCTTTAATGGCTGTTAGTATTTCCCTTATGTATTGAGGTGCTCCTATGTTGGGTGCATAAATATTTACAATTGTTATATCTTCTTCTTGGATCGATCTTTGATCATTATGTAGTGTCCTTCTTTGTCTCTTGTAATTGTCTTTATTTTAAAGTCTATTTTGTCTGATATGAGAATTGCTACACCAGCTTTCTTTTGGTTTCCATTTGCATGAAATATCTTTTTGCATCCCCTTACTTTCAGTTTGTATGTGTTTCTAGGTCTGAAGTGGGTCTCTTGTAGACGGCAAATATATTGGTCTTGTTTTTGTATCCATTCAGTCAGTTTGTGTGTTTTGGTGGGAACATTTAGTCCATTTACATTTAAGGTAATTATCGATATGTATGTCCCTATTCCCAGTTTCTTAATTGTTTTGGGTTCGTTATTGTAGTCTTTTCCTTCTTTTCTGTTTCTTGCCTAGAGAAGTTCCTTTAGCATTTGTTGTAAAGCTGGTTTGTTGGTGCTGAACTCTCTCAGCTTTTGCTTGTCTGTAAAGGTTTTAATTTCTCCATCAAATCTGAATGAGATCCTTGCTGGGTAGAGTAATCTTGGTTGCAGTTTTTTCTCCTTCATCACTTTAAATATGTCCTGCCAGTCCCTTCTGACTTGCAGAGTTTCTGCTGAGAGATCAGCTGTTAACCTTATGGGGATTCCCTTGTGTGTTATTTGTTGTTTTTCCCTTGCTGCTTTTAATATGTTTTCTTTGTATTTTGTTTTTGACAATTTGATTAATATGTGTCTTGGCATATTTCTCCTTGGATTTTTCCTGTATGGGACTCTCTGTGCTTCCTGGATTTGATTTACTATTTCCTTTCCCATATTAGGGAAGTTTTCAAGTATAATCTCTTCAAATATTTTCTCAGTCCCTTTGTTTTTCTCTTCTTTTTCTGGAACCCCTATAATTCCAATGTTGGTGCGTTTAATGTTGTCCCAGAGGTCTCTGAGACTGTCCTCAATTCTTTTCATTCTTTTTTCTTTATTCTGCTCTGCAGTAGTTATTTCCACTATTTTATCTTCCAGGTCCCTTATCCGTTTTTCTGCCTCAGTTATTCTGCTATTGATCCCATCTAGAGTATTTTTAATTTCATTTATTGTGTTGTTCATCATTGCTTGTTTCATTTTTAGTTCTTCTAGGTCCTTGTTAAATGTTTCTTGCATTCTGTCTATTCTATTTCCAGGATTTTGGATCATCTTTACTATCATTATTCTGAATTCTTTTTCAGGTAGACTGCCTATTTCCTCTTCATTTGTTAGGTCTTGTGGGTTTTTATCTTGCTCCTTCATCTGCTGTGTGTTTTTCTGTCTTCTCATTTTGCTTATCTTACTGTGTTTAGTGTCTCCTTTTTCCAAGTTGCAGGTTCGTAGTTCCAGTTCTTTTTGGTGTCTGTCCCCAGTGGCTAAGGTTGTTTCAATGGGTTGTGTAGGCTTCCTGGTGGAGGGGACTAGTGCCTGTGTTCTGGTGGATGAGGCTGGATCTTGTGTTTCTGGTGGGCAGGTCCATGTCTGGTGGTGTGTTTTCGGGTGTCTGTGGACTTATTAATGATTTTAGGCAGCCTCTCTGCTAATGGGTGGTGTTGTGTTCCTGTCTTGCTAGTTGTTTGGCATAGGATGTTCAGCAGTGTAGCTTGCTGGACGTTGAGTGAAGCTGGGTGCTGGTGTTGAGATGGAGATCTCTGGGAGATTTTCGCCATTTGATAGTATGTGGAGCTGGGAGGTCTCTTGTGGACCAGTGTCCTGAAGTTGACTCTCCCACCTCAGAGGCACAGCAGTGACTCTTGGGTGGAGCACCAAGATCCTTTCATCCACATGGCTCAGAGTAAAAGGGAGAAAAAGTAGAAAGAAAGAATCAGTAGAAGAATGAAAGGGAGAAAGAAAGGAAGAAACGAAGGAAGGAGGGAGGGAGGGAGGAAAGGAGGGAGCAAGGAAGGAAGGAAGGAGGGAAGTAAGGAAAAAAGAAAGAAGATAAAGCCAAATAAAATTAAGTAAGATAAAATATTAAAAAGTTACTAAAATAAAAAAATAATTATTTAGAGAAAAAAATCTAAAACAGATAAACCAAAAAAATGGATGGATAGAACCCTAGGACAAATGGTGGAAGCAAAGCTATACAGACAAAATCTGACATTGAAGCATACAGATACACACTTACAAAGAGAGGAAAAGGGGAAAAAATCATAAATCTTGCTCTCAAAGTCCACCTCCTCAATTTGCAATGATTCATTATCTAAAGGAGGGAAGGAAGGAAAGAAAGAAAGACAATAAAGTAAAATAAAATAAAGTTATTGAAATAAAAAATTATTATTAAGCAAAAAATAATTAAAACAAAAAAAATGGATGGATAGAACCCTAGGATCAATGGTGGAAGGAAAGCTATACAGACAAAATCTCACACAGAAGCATACACATACACACTCGCAAAAGGAGGAAAAGGGGAAAAAATCATAAATCTTGCTCTCAAAGACCACCTCCTTAATTCGGGATGATTTGTTGTGTAGTCATGTATTCCACAGATGCAGGGTACATCAAGTTGATTGTGGAGCTTTAATCCACTACTTCTGAGGCTGCTGGGAGAGATTTCCCTTTCTCTTCTTTGTTCTCACAGCTCACAGGGGCTCAGCTTTGGATTTGGCCCCGCCTCTGCGTGTAGGTCACCGGAGGGCGTCTGTTTTTCTCTCAGACAGGACGGGATTAAAGAAGCCACTGATTCGGGGGCTCTGGCTCACTCAGGCCGGGGGGAGGGAGGGGCACGGAGTGTGGGGCGAGCCTGCGGAGGCAGAGGCCGGCGTGACGTTGCATCCGCCTGAGGCGTGCCGTGCGTTCTCCCGGGGGAGTTGTCCCTGCATCCCGGGACCCTGGCAGTGGCAGGCTGCACAGGCTCCCTGGAAGGGGGGTGTGGATAGTGACCTGTGCTCACACACAGGCTTCTTGGGGTTGCAGGAGCAGCCCTAGTTCCTCATGCCTGTCTCTGGGGTCCGTGCTTTTGGCCGCGGCTCGCGCCCGTCTCTGGAGCTCCTTTAAGCAGTGCTCTTAATCCCCTCTCCTTGCGCACCAGGAAACAAAGAGGGAAAAAAAAGCCTCTTGCCTCTTCGACAGGTCCAGACTTTTCCCCGGACTCCCTCCCGGCTAGCTGTGGCGCACTAACTCCCTGCAGGCTGTGTTCACGCCGCCAACCCCAGTCCTCTCCCGGCCCTGCGATGGAAGCCCGAGCCTCAACTCCCAGCCCTGCCCACCCCGGCGGGTGAGCAGACAAGCCTCTCGGACTGGTGAGTGCCGGTCGGCCCCAATCCTCTGTGGGGGAATCTCTCCGCTTTGCCCTCCGCGCCCCTGTTGCTGTGCTTTCCTCCGCGGCTCCAAAGCTTCTCCCCGCCTCCGCCACCTGGAGTCTCCGCCTGCGAAGGGGCTTCTTAGTGTGTGGTAACCTTTCCTCCTTCACAGCTGCCTCCCACTGGTGCAGGTCCCGTCCCTATTGTTTTGTCTCTGTTTTTTCTTTTTCCCTACCCAGGTACGTGGGGGGTTTCTTGCCTTTTGGGAGGCCTGAGGTCTTCTGCCAGCATTCAGTAGGTGTTCTGTAGGAGTTGTTCCACGTGTAGATGTATTTCTGGTGTATCTGTGGGGAGGAAGGTGATCTCCACGTCTTACTCTTCCGCCATCTTCCCTGAAGTCCTGAGATTCTTGAATCTGATAAAGGTTGTGCTAAATCCACTATGTTCTCCTATAGGAAAATATTGATATAGAAGGAATATACAACTGGGATAAAATATTTAATCAAAAATATTGAAATATTTAAAGCCTTATTTGATAGACACTTAAAGCACCATCATGGAAAAAATAATACAGCCCTAAACAGCAGTTTCAATAACTGTAAAACAGAAAAATACAACTTCACAGGATGATAGTGAGATTGAAATGAAACAAGAAAATTTTAATTGCTCTTATTGAAGTATAATTGACATACAATAAGCTGCACAAAAAAAAATAAGCTGCACATAGTTAAAATGTACAATTTGATAAATTTTTATATAAGTATATACCTGTAAAGTCATCACTATAATCATGAGAATGAACATATACTACAGCCACCAAATTTTCCTTGTGCTCTTCTGTAGGTTTTCCGTTTTGCCCCTCTTAGCTATATGTATCCCAGCTACAACTGATCTGCTTTCTCTCACTATAGATTATTTTCTGTCACTAGGTTAGTTTCATTTTCTAGCATTTTCCAGAAATAGAATCATACAGCACATACACATTTTTTGTCTGACTTTTTAAACTCAGCATAACTATTTTGAGATTCACCCATATTGTAGTGTGTTTAGCAGTTCATTTACTTTTATTGCTAAGTTGTATTCTGTTGTTTGGCTATACCATGTTTTATTTGCTCATACACCTGATGATGGACATTTGGGTTGTTTCCAGTTTTTGGTTATTACAAAAAGAACAGCTAAGGACATGCGTGTATAAATCTTGTATGAGAGTATGATTTCTTCTTTCCAGTAAAAGCAGAAGATACACATATATTTAAATTTTTAAGAAATAAGACAATTTATATGAAAGTTTATTTTAGGGAATTATAAAATGCAACTTAAATGTATGTGATTGTTTAGAAATATACTTAGTTTGGCTGGTCAATGTGGAATGGATAAAATAATCTATTCAGTCTATTTAAATTATTAAATCAAAGCAAGCATATTATAGTACATGATTTGCAAAAACCTTGGACAAGACCTGAAAGACAAATAAAAAATGGATCAGTTAGGTGCTTCATTCAGAAGAACATTTTTATATAGTAACTGTCAACAAATTGTAAGTATATGGACATACATGCAGTGATTAAATTTACCTTTATGGTGTCACATATATGAAAGATCATTTTGTTTATCGTAAAAAGACATGGACTTCATTATCCTTAACTATTGCTCAGTCTCCTAAGACACTGCATAAGGTGTGTTATCTCAGCTAATCTGTATTTGAAACAGAAAAGTCAGTACTAGTCCATTTTCTCTTTAGCAGATAGAATTAAATTAATAGAAAAATATTGAAGTTCTTAGAAAAATCAATAATAAATAAAAACAGTTTAAAATGTAAACATGAAATAAGGTGGAAAAGTTTATGGAGTCACATTGAGAGTGGTCTTGAGTCTATGCATATGGTTATGTCTATTTGTATGAGTCTATGTATATGGTTACTGTTTTGCTTAGTTACTTGTGTTCTCCTTAAGTTAGGTCCCAGTGGATAAGAGATTAGAAACATGATTATGTTACGACTGTCAAAAAGGAAATCACCAAGTAAGAGATAACAGGGAAAGAGAAAGACAGTGGAGGGGCCATCAAATCACTAGCAGGATGGGCTAATTGAGACTAGCAGAATTAGCTCCGGATTCCTAAGCAGCTTGCTTGCTTTAATATGATTATTTGAAGTAAAGATAATGACATTTTAAGAGTTTGTTAAACATCATTTTAAAAAGATAGAGTAATTTAATCCTTACTTTTAAAAACTTATGTTATAAAATTTCAAATATTCTGAATGAATAAAAGGCTTATACTATCTAAAAAATTAACATTTTGCTGTTTATTTTGTGGTGATATTAGGTAAAAGAGAGATTACTCTAACATCTTAGAGCATGTAACATAGTAGAAAAATCCAGTGAGATGAGTAAGAAGGAACAGAAAAACAGCAATAATAAAGAAATAGCAAGAAATTATCAAGCCCAACTTCGCATTTCAGAGATAAATTGAATACTGAAGTGTTGGGTTGACTTTCTCAAGGCCATTCAGTATATTAATAGCAAAATTTTGATATACTGACAAAAGATTTGTTCCCCTTCATTTATTCATTCATAATTTGGTACCATCACTACCTTAACATCATCTGACTGTTCAGTAGATATTTTGTCCTATCCAAAATAATCATAAGATACATGGTTCTGTCCAAAACATTTAGCATGGACCAAATGTGCTCATGGATATTTTGAAAAGGACCAAATATCAAGGACCTTTTGGTGTGGGCCAAATGTCTTATGGACCAAATGTCTTATAGACATTTTGGACAGGACCAAATGTCCTGCAAGGCATCTGACCAGATTCTCAGAAAAAGCCTGTAGTACCTTTTAGAAGAACATCTTTAGACTTACTGTCTGTTTTTTATTTACTCAAGTGTATATACTTTGAATGTTCAAAGTTTCCATTCAGAAATTTTGACAACTTCACCTTCTCTAATAACCCATTGTCTGCTATAGATAAGAAGCTTGCTAACCAAGGGCTCTTAGCCCAGCCTGGCATCAATAGTGATGGTATTCTGACCTCAATCCAAAATCATTGATGGAAAACTTAACTCCTGTGAGGCTCAATGCCTGCTTATGGTCCTGGCTGCACACACAGGATCTTATTTGGATGAGTTCTGGCTCTACTGTCCTGAGCTTGTGAGTGATATAAGAGGTAGAATGAATGGTAGTAGAAAGTAAGGGCCTAGGTATGGGACTGATCTCAGCTTTACTGCTGATTATTATCCTTACTTACTATGTGATTCTGGGTATTGTTTTGTCTTCTAAGTTTATCTGTACTATAGATTTCTCATACGTAGAATAGGGATTATCATACCCCTTCCCAGTGTTGCCTTGATGATAGTCTATGATCTTGTAAATTGTCTGGTAGAAGAGGCACAATAGAGAGAATTCTTCATAAATAATAATTCCCTTTCCTTTCTGCTTCAGATTAATTTCTGCTCTCCCACTGAATTTCTACACTGAGCAAAATCAGTGAGTTCTCTCCCCAGGCTCTGACTCTTCTGGTGATTTGAAAGCCCCTATGTTTCTTTAGATGGGCTTGGTCATTATCATTAGTGTACTCTTCATTTCAATTAAAAAAATAAACAATTGTTTTAAAAGGCTACCATTCTTAACACTAAACATGATGACATAGTTAAATTATTCAATTTCATTTTTAAAAAATTATTTATTTATTTATTTAATTTTGGCTGTGTTGGGTCTTCGTTTCTGTGTGAGGGCTTTCTCTAGTTGCAGCGAGCAGGGGCCACTCTTCACTGCAGTGTGCGGGCTTCTCACTATCGCGCCTGTCTTGTTGCAGAGCACAGGCTCCGGACACGCAGGCTTCAGTAGTTGTGGCTCATGGGCCCAGTTGCTCCGCGGCATGTGGGATCTTCCCAGACCAGGGCTCGAACCCATGTCCCCTGCACTGGCAGGCAGATTCTCACCCACTGCGCCACCAGGGAAGCCCCCAATTTCATTTTTAATATAATAGTACATGACTTTCTGGCAACTACTGATGTTTTAGTGGTCTAGGAGTGAAAGAGCCCATCTGACTGAAAAGTGTGGTTAATACAGACTCTTCTGCTTTAAAAGTGTTAACTTTGATATAGCAAATTTTCCTTTTTAAAATGTTGGAATTTTTTTTTCAATATTTCAAGTCTTGTTCAGGATTATATGTAATGTTTGATAATATAATTTCTTTTAAATTGTAAGTTTATGAGCATTAAAAATGGTACTGTTTGGTTACATTTTATATTATTATAGTTAGTAATAATATATTTCTTATGATTATTCATGTTTTACATTATGTGAGTATTGTTAGCAATAGAAATAGTAGAATATGATTATATTACCACATTATCTTAATAGCGTGAACAACTTATTTGATAAAAATTGAATAATATGTAGTGCCTTTCGTTGATTTGTGTTCCATTTCATGCAGCATCATTAGAATTCATGGTATTTGATTGTGAAGAGTTTCCCCTTGATATATTTTGCCAATGGAAAAATATTCTAGCCCATAAACATCAGTACATTAATAAGAAATTGATGAAGTAGAGGTTTCTCCGTTGTCATTTAACTATACTAAGACAAACTACGCACCTTTTTTTTTTTTACAAACTATTGAAACATCATGTTAAACTGCAACTATTTTAAACCCAAGGTATAAAATTTCTCCAAGTAATTTAGCTATTCATTTACAATGACAAAACATTGCAACTCTAACCTCATATTTTTACCGTATATATGTTGCAGTAGCAATTCACTTTGTTAATAAACTTGAACCAAGATTAATGTCCCAAATGTATGATTTGGAATGGAAAACCGTAAAAGTTACTGAAGCACTCTCTAGCCTTGAGCAGATAATGTACCCTCTCTCTGGAGTCTTCAAATTTGATCCTACATTGTAATAATTAACCATTTATATAGTTGCTATTACTGTGTTCAGCTACCAAAGAAACAGGTTGTCCTGTAAATAGGGAAATTACACATATGAAGTGCAACAAAGAGAGAAAGAGAGAGAGACTTAAGGTATTGGCTCACAGGATTGTGGAGGCTTGGAAAGTCCAAACTGCAGTATCAGCTACTAGGCTGGAGACCCAGGGAGGAGTTGATGCTGCAGCTTGAGTCTGAAGACATTTGGAGACAGAATTTCCTCTTTCACAGGGGACCTCATGCTGTTTTATATTAAGGTCTCTGATTAATTGGATGAGACTCAACTACATTATGGAGGATAACCTACCTTACTCAAAATCTACTGATTTAAATGTTACTCTCATCTTAAAAATACCTCCTTAGAAACATCCAACAACAGTTTGACCAAATACCTGGGTACTGTGAACTAACCAAGTTGTCATATACGGTTAACCATCACAGAGGTTAAGCAGGAGCACAACATTGAATAAATGCACAGAGTGAGTAAATTTGGCTCAATCCCACGAGGTAGCTCTAAACACAGCCTAGGACACATTTTAAGAGTTATCCCAATCAGGGGACAAAGAGCTGGTGACCATATATATATATATATGGTACTTGTGTGAGCAGATAAAGCAATCCCAGTAGCCTAAGGGCATTCCTCTAACAAAGAGGTCTAGGCCTTGGCTCTTGGAATGACAGCACATCTGGAGCCAGTGTGTCCCCAAAAGGTAAAGAGATCCAATGGATCACCAACATTTGCATACACATAAGAGATTGGGGAAAACACATGAGGTTTAAGATACAATCTGGGGCTTCCCTGGTGGCGCAGTGGTTGAGAGTCCGCCTGCCGATGCAGGGGACACGGGTTCGTGCCCCGGTCTGGGAGGATCCCACATGCCGCGGAGCGGCTGGGCCCGTGAGCCATGGCCGCTGGGCCTGCGCGTCCGGAGCCTGTCCTCCGCAATGGGAGAGGCCACAACAGTGAGAGGCCCGCGTAACGCATAAAAAAAAAAAAAAAAAAAAAAAAAGATACAATCTGGATCTAAATCATGAAGGTTTTGGGGGATATATCAAAGAATATGAATTTAATATAAAGGTAGGATATTGCTAGGTTTATCAGTGTCATTCTTTCTAAGGAATTATCATTTGAAACAATTCTTTATTATTCTTGGAGTCTCTAACTAAGGAGGTCTGAGATTAGGCATGTAATCTGGTTTAGGATTGATGTTTCAGGCTTGGGGACCCTTGAAAGATTTGCACAGGGGCAGATAATGATCATATTTATAATTTACAAAGAGCACAGCTGGAGTAGCTTGAAAGAAGACAAACCTGGAAGGAAAGATACTACTTTAGGACATTAAAATAGCAGTGTGCTTATGTGAGAGGGAGGTTCAGGATATATTTACGTGGCGAGTTTGGCAAAAGTGTCTAAAGTGAGAAGAGGAAGAGAAGGATTAGTCAATGATAATTTCCAAGTCACTGGCATGGGAGATGGAAGTGATAGTGATGTCAGACTCTGAAATATAAAACCTGGGAGCAGAATTTGGTGGGGAAGATAACGAAAGAGTTTTGAAGCATCAGTGGGACATCAAGGAAGAGATGGCTATTAATCAGTGTGTTAATCTGGACTGCTATAGCAAAGTACCACAGATGAGGTGGTTTTTATACAGCAAAAATTTATTTCTTACAATTCTGGAAATGGAAGCAAGGTCAGGTTGCAAAGTTCTTGTTTTTTCCTTACTTGGTATCCCTGTTTCCAGGTTGCAGACTTCTCGTTTTGTTCTCACTTGGTAGAAGGGGCAAGGGAGCTTACTTGGGGCTCTTCGCACTGATCTCATTCATGAGGGCTCTGCTCTCATGATCTAATCACCTTCCAAAGGTCGATATCATCACATTGGGCATTAAGGTGTCAACATGTACTTTGGAGGGACACAAACATTCAGATCATAGCAGTTAGAGAGAAAGTATCTGAATAGAAGGTTCTAGACTGAGGGTAAAGTTTTTTGAGTTAGTAGTATAGATCAGATACCTCTGTGGTGACAGAGACCGTATGGCCTACACAGCCAGAAGTATTTCCTGACTCCTTTCCTAGAAAGTTTGCAAACTCTTGGTGTAGATGGATAGTGGTTGAATCTTTGCATGTGGATAAATTGCCTAGGGAATGTGCGTGATGAGAATAGAAATGGCTGAGCACAAATATTTAAAGACAAGGAAAAAAGGAGCAGAAGTTGTTGACTAAGAGCCAAAGACTTAGTGTAAGGACAAAAAAGCAATATTTCAAAATCTATGTCTCTGTATTAGCCCATCTATATTTTACCTAGTCACCAATAAGTCGAAAGAAGGAGAGAGAAGCAGGCAGAATGCTTTTTCCCATTTTCTTTCCTCTTTGGTCTCTCTTTTCTCTCTTCTACATGCTTTCAAGAAAGAAGGTACTTGGTGGAAGAAAAAACAAAAATCATTCTGGAATAGTTCTAACCCTCTCAGAAGAAGTATAAAGAAATAAAAGCCCTTCTGAGACCTGGAGCCCATTCAGGGTCACAGCCAACTGCAGGTCATGCATGTACATATCAATCACACACTCTGTTTTGCTTCTACATTTCTTTTAACCTCCACAATTTCCCTTTTGTTTACTTCATATGGGCTTTTCCTCAGAATAAAAACAAAGAGCACAGCACTTTGCCTAGGAAATAATATCCTGTTTCTTTTGCTGAGAGCTGTATACTTGCAACAGTAATATAAGTGTGCTGCCCAGACTAGATTCTCACCAAACTTGTCACTTGTTGAAAGGGAGCCCTCTATTTGACTAGAAGAGACAGGGGCCAAATGAGCCTGATTCTTTCCTATGCCAGCCAGCAATGCAATTACAGAACTGGGGCTAAGGAAGGACAAAGCAGTCACTCACCCCTGCACACAAGGGCTGTGTCCTTGAAATAGTTGATTCTACTTGGGGCCCTGCCTTGGCCAGCTAACCAGACAGGACAGCGTGGGATTTCATAAATGACTGTAATTCATTGGTGTTTTGTTGAGGCTTCTGAACTCAGTTGTTGAAAGAGGTGGTTCTTTTTCTTTGTGTCTCCTGATAAAGTCTCATGGTTTCCATAATCTTTGGAATTCATGATCTTTAGGTGATGCACTTTGTCAAAACAACAGGAAAGTGATGATTTGCAAGCCTCTTCTCCACTGATGAGTTTAAAAATGCTGTCGTTTACTTCAACTGTGAAAAATGGAACTTTCCCCATATTTAAGCAGTGGTGTTGTCTTTTCATGCTGAAAAGCAATGGATTGTCACAAATGGACATCTTGCTATGAATAAAGATGGCAAATGAGTAAGTGACTTAGAAATATGCTTGACAACTGGGAAACGGTTTGAATATAGAGTTTATACACTCTTCTGCCGTCAATTTGGGAGACCAAAGAAACCTGGCTGCAATGGTGGCCAACAGGTACATAAGCAGGAGCTCCCACGGTGTTCTCATGCTCCTCGAATTGCCAACAGAACCTTTTCAGTGTGCTCTTGTTTGGGAGATTGTGATTCAATTCTCTGTTAGCTTGGGCATGATTTGATCCTGCTCCAAGGCGACACAGCCTCAGCAACCCTCTGCCATCAGAATCCTGCTCATAAGAAACAGTTGGAGACCATTCTTTTTTTTTTTTTTTTTTTTTTTTGTTTGTTTGTTTGTTTTGTTTTTGTGGTAGCGAGCGGGCCTCTCACTGTGTGGCCTCTCCCGCTGCAGAGCACAGGCTCCAGACGCGAAGGCTCAGCAGCTCAGCGGCCATGACCCAGCTGCTCCGTGGCATGTGGGATCTTCCCGGCCCGGGGCATGAACCCGTGTCCCCTGCATCAGCAGGCGGACTCTCAACCACTGCACCACCAGGGAAGCCCTGGAGACCATTCTTGAGCAAATGTCTTCTTAGTACTGAAGTTAAGTGTCCTGTGTGGGTCTCACCAATATGCTATTCCAAGAGACACTCACTGGCACCTGAAAGCTGATTCTGAGATCTGGGAAATAAAATAGAAGTTAGAGAGGAAGACTCCAAGGCCCCCTGTGCTCCTAAAGACCCTGTGTTCTCTCAGGGAAGCCTTGATGGTAAACTTTCTAGTTCTCATTTTCCTTATCTTTAAAGGTTTCTTAATGAATTAAGTAATATGGTGTAGAATTCCCGACACAGTGTAAAACTCAATAGTGCCTGTTATTACCATAAAACAGATTGCTAATATTATAGCACATAAAAAGTACTAGTTTTACTACATGGTTAATGTGGATGTGCTTGTTGCCCCATACTTGATTCGTCCTTTGATTTCATCATCTGCATCCTTATTAGACCAGTATTCAGAAAATGGTTTCTTGTGTAATTCTCACTCATGTACAATACAGACATACTATTCATTTTTCTCCATCTATCCTTGCATATTTCCTTATCAAAGTTTTATCTATACGTAAATTTAGAAAGGAAATGGAAGTCACTATAAATTCATATGCCCAAGCATAGCAATAATTTGTAATTGCCACATCAGTTAAGTGCAGATCAGGACAGCACCAACCATCACTCATGAAAGGCTTTCACACAGATCACAGATCATGGGTTCTGAGTTTTCCCCATGTGTTTCAATAAATCTTTTTTTTTTTTCTTTTTTCACTTAAGAGGATACTTAGAAGTACAAGAGTATGGGAATGATGTTATCAAAGGCTAAAGTTATAACCCCTATATTTTAGGAAAAAAAGCAATTATTTGTGAATTTCTGCCACATTTCACAGCTGGCGGTGGCACGTGAGGGCGTGGCTGCCAAGATAACAAGAACCTGGATAAGGCAAATGAAAAAGAAAAGGGCTCAGCACAGTGATGGCAGAAGTGTGTGTCAATCTGGGTAACAGTTTTCCACGTATACTTTGTTTTTCCTCTGTCTGGGAACTAGCACAGGAAGTCTAAAAGAGGAAAACAAACCCAGATCTTCCCTACTTACTTTTAGTTCACTGGTGCTTGCACCAGTGTTACTTTTCCACTGTAACAGAAGTACTTTGTTGGCGGCTTGTTCTGTCATTTTTCACTCATTCATTCATTTATTCATTTATCAATCAAAATTTTTCTAATGTCTCATTGGGAGAAGAGCTACAAAATTAACTGCTTCAGAAAATATTAGGACAGATCTTGTACCCCAAGAGTTTACAATTTTAGTACAAGAACTTATCCATCCACCTTATTCTAAAACAATGATTCTCAATGGAGGTGTTTGGGGGAAGAGCTGGCTCTAGGAGACACCTGGCAATTTCTGGAGATATTTATATTGACTGGGGGACTGCGTGCTCCAGGCACACACTGCATAGATTGCAGGAATGCTTAATATTGTATAATGCACAAGAAAAACCCAACAAAGTATATATAATATGGCCCCAAATGAGAAAGCCTGTACTAAACTCTTGCTTTGAACAGAATTTATCCTTAGAACAATTCTTTACATATAATAAATGTATCTGCTATTTTGTTCAGCAGCTAACAGAGGTTCTTAACACATTGTATAGTATTTAATGAATATTTTCAAAAGGATTAATATATATTAAATGGATTAAATTTAATGATTTAGAATGAAGAACAGTGGCTTTGAGAGTAGAACTGGGTTTGAACCATAGCTCCAAAATTAAATGTTTGTGTAGCCTTAATCAAGTTACTTAACATTTCAAAGTCTTAACTTTATACTAATATAGGACATAAACGCTCACTACTTAAAATGAAATATCATGTCTGTAAAGCCTCTGGCAGGTATTACTTCCTTATAAGATGTCCTTTCTCTTCTATGTCTGGACAAATTTGCCGACAGTGAATGGATAGCTTTTTAAATTGATAATCCTACATTAGTTATTCTATAAAATATTAGTTATTGGGTGTGTGTTTAGTTTTCTTTGGAATTTCATCTTTTGTGAAATCAAGGTGATTCTGGCTATAGTTTCTTTTTTCTTTCTATTGTTGTTACAGCCTTACAGTAAAAGGATTGAGAATGTACTTGTCTATATAGGCTGGCACCTGTTCTTTGTGTGCAAAAATGTAAGCACTAAATGCTCCAGATGGTACCACAGATGCAGAAAGGTTAAGAGATGTAATCAATTGTCATACCAGGGAGGCACTCAATGTGATTTCGAGTTTATTGTGAGTCCCCACTGACTGAATTAGAATGTCATGTTCTGTGACGGGATAGTAATAGATTAGATGCTTGCTCCTCTCTGCTCCTCTGGATAAATAAAGGGGAAATTCCATAGTGAACTGCCTCTCAGTGGCTAGGACTGCCATGGTTGTCTAATAATGTACACTGACACTTTTCTTCAAGTCACAGTTCAAGTATTCTAGCTCATGCCTCTGTATCTGCTCCATGAGCTGAGCAAATGAACCGTAACAGTAAAACAATATTCCAGGAAACTATGTTGGGAGAGATTGAGGAGAGGGAGAACTTTCCAGTTCTGAAGGCATAAGCTCAAAGGTCACCCTTGGAGCAGGAAAGCCGTACCTAGGGAGATAGTCACCTGGTAATAGGGATTCCTTTTTACATAAATTTGGGAATCCATAATTTGGGGAAGGTTATTTTTTAACAACTAGAAAAGAGTAGCATGTATTATATACGAAGGCTAATAGCCTTAAACCACCTAAAACCTTTTGAAAATCAGTGTCAATCAAGTTTAGGTCATGTAATTTCCTTCTTGATGGCTATACTTTCGACAATGTAGTTTAGTATGTACATCCATCACAAGATGGTGGCTCAACCATTCAGTCGTATTAGAAAGTGTAAAAACAAATTGAAAATTAGAAAAGTTTTAGGATCAGAAAAATTCGAAAGAGAAAAAAATGTGAAAAAGTTTTGGATGAGAGAGGCCATGTTATTATTCTTATATGAGGTAATTCCATTTAAAAATGTGTTTTATAAAGTGTTTCACTTGATAACACACGGTGGCAACTGAAGGTTAAAATTCTGGATTAGAACTATTGTCAGTTTTCAATATGGCTCTCATCTGCTTTCAGAGAAATTGCTCTCAGCTAGGATGTGCAAATTTGATGAATTCCTGCTAGTTTTCAATGTAACCTAACATTAAGTGATATTATAGTTAAAAAATAAACTGCTTACACACCAGTGTCTTAGCTGATATTGTTTGTTGATAATCTGTTAAATCTTCCCAGATAAATTAAAGAAAATGTGTAAAGTTGCTTGAAGGATTATTTATAATTACATTAAGAGGTAAGTATAATTTTTTTTAACCACAATTCCCTTAGAGCACCATTGTTATTAAAATTTTTAAAGGCCTTGAAGTGAAAAAACATAAGAACTCAATTGTCTTCCTTGGTTTTCTTGAGTTTATGGAATATATTTTCACCTTTTAGTCATAGTTCTGTTTTTAAATAACTCTGTTCTGCTCCATGAGAGACATTTCAGTTCTAAATGTATGCAACCAAATTATCTCTTAACCCTCATTTTCAAACTGCAGTTCAATCAGTATACTCCAGATGGCACACAATGATGATAAAATTATGCATATGTTACACTGAGGGATTGAATATGCAAACAGAAGGAGCTGGTTAACTAAGGCTTTCAAATTGCCTTTAGGACTTTACCATTCTCCAACATAATGACAAAAAAAAAAAAACGTAAATAGTGTTTTGCTTGGTTTTAGGATTTGACATTTATTAGTATGGTAAGTGAAATGCAATTATAATCCATAATAGTCCACATGAAAATTTTGCCAATGTTAATATAAAAGCAAATGTTTTCCTACATAAGGGATGCATTTTTACCTTAGTTCATAACCAATATTTCTCAGATTATACCATTCTCATGAGAAAATATGTGGGGGAAAAAAAGAATCAAAATTGATATATTTCACACATTAATAGGATTTTTTTTTTGTTCTAAACATATGATTGGGGAAGCAGGTAATCACTTTTGTTTACATCATCTTAGAAAACCATGATAATATTGGGAGAAATAAATATATAGAAAAAATAAAGCAAACAAAAATCGTTCAGCTTTGATTACCAAATGCTTATCAACTATCCCACTACTAAATACTTCCTTTGTAGCTCTGTAGTTCTATAGTATAAAAGCTAATCAGCAGCTCCTTATTTTGGGATATAAGCAGAGTTAAAGAAGTAATATATTTGTCAATTTATTATTACACTATCATCCTCAGAAATTCAACTCATTTCCAATGGCAACAGTTCTTAGTTTTAGTAAAAGGTACGTCCATATATTTTAGGTAATTGTTAATACAGTTTTTAAGATTAAAAAATTTGATGATGGCTCAGTAGTAAAGCCTTCTATATGAGGGTTAGCACACTTTTATTAGTGTTAGCTATAAGAGTAAAAATAGGATCATGTATTACCATCTTATATATACATTTTTCTACCTCTCAACATCCACCCAAAAGTTATTATTTTAAAGTGTTTAGTCCTACTACCTTAAGATAGATTTGTGTGAATTGGTGACACTTTTTTTTTTCAGTGACCTAAATTGGGAAAGTCCTTTATTCATAGGGGAAACTAAGTGTGTTTTTTCCCTATAGTTTCATGCACTGATTTTGATGAACATTTCATGCTAAAGGAGTTTCCAAAGTAGAACAATTCAGAATCCATGAATAGCAATTGAGCCCGTTAGTTCTGCTCTAAACTTAAAACCATTACTCTCCATTTAAAGCAGACAAATCGTGTTGCTCTATAGAACACTGCTCTGTCATTTTAGTTTTTTTTTTTTTTTTTTTTTTTGTGGTGGTTGTTTCCAATGAACTGGGCTGGAATATTAAGCTCTCTTTGCTTCATATGCTCTCTGTTGCTGTGCTGGGTATATTTAGGGTTCTGTATGAAATGGGCAAAAAGCAATTCTGTTGTTCATAAAGAATAACTTGTAAGCTGGTGTGGGTGCCTGTACATTCTTTATTTTGTGAAGAGAATGTGCTGTTTGCCAGGCTTTGAATCTCTGGCAACTGGCTTGCTGAAACTCAACTTAAATGTACTGTCGTGCATAAACAATCAAATGTAAAACATGATAAAAGTCTCCTCTTCTGACTGTGCCTCTCACTCCAGCACATTGGCTTGATACACTGTTCTGTGCATATGGAATTGTATCTGTCAGAAGCTAATTTAAGTGTCATGTAAAAACAAAAAGTTAATAGAAGTTTAACATGATAAAATATTGCTTTTAATATTAAAAGCCTCCTAACATTTGAGAAAATGTAGCTGTTATGGTGCTTTCAGAGTGAGGTAGCCAGGTGCCCCTGTGCTGAGTGCTCATTGCAGAGCTGGGGTAATTGTTTTCTAACATGAGCTATCATGTTACAGAAGTACATACATGTTTGGATTCTCATGTTCTATTTGCCTGATGGAGAAAAACTTTATATAGTTCTAACAAAAAAACTTTTTTATTCATCCAAATTTTGTGCACTACAGCTTTGTCCTCTTGCTTTTAAGATACCATATTTAACATTCATTAAACGAATATTGTGTATTAGATTTGTAAGATCTAATGATTCTTATTTCAAGACATTTCTGCATGAATTAACATTTTATATAATAAGTATATATTTGTGATCTTTATTGGATACTATCTGAAAAAGAGTGATAGCTCTGAACACTAGAATTCTGAAAGTTCTATTTACTTCCTTATCTACCTTCCTTCCCTCCCTCCCTCCCTTCTTTCCTCCCTTCCTTCCTTCCTTCTTGTCTTTCTTTCTTTCTGTAATGTCTTTTTTTGAAATATGAAACAAAATCAAATATTTCTGACAAGAGGTTAAATTTATTCCGAAAATTACATTAAAATTTTTTGTTGACGTCACAAGACAAAGATTAATTACATTTCTTATACAGCAAGGCTCCAACATCAAGCCTCCTACTGTATTTGATGCTCAGCAGCAACAAAAGCAACAAGAACAATAACAACAATGACATAGTAGCAATATTTTCCATATACTGGAAGAAAAACTGACCATAAGTGATTTGCTGAGAGAATGTATAAGAGCCACCAATGTGACATCCTAATAAATATTTAAGCATATTTTTGACTGTTAAGGAATTCTTTCTTAGTCGGTGAATATAGAGCCTAATATAGAGTCTACGTGTGACTCCACAGTAGAAATAAAACTATGACAGATTTACCTGGTGATTTACATTGATAGCATAATTCGGAAGTACAAAAAGGAAGCATATACTACTCTGGGGACTTCTGCCATTCTGCATGACTGAAGAGAATAATGGGCAAAAGGTTAAAAGCAATTATTTTCTTCATGCAAGAGATTCTTTAAATGGATTTGGGTTACTCAAGAGAGTTGCCAGATAAAATACAGGACACCCAGTTAAATTTGAATTTCAGCTGAAACAAATGTTTTATTTTAAGTAGGTTACAAATATTGCATGGGGCATACTTATGCAAAAAGATTCATTGTTTATCTAAAATTCAAGTATAATTGGATGTTGTATATTTTCCTTTATTAAACCTGGCAGGCCTAGTGTGTGGACATCCTTGAGTGGTAGGGGAAGGAGCAGTGGATGAGCTCCAGACCGGTCCTCACACTCACTTGCGTAACTTCTGTTCCTTGTTCCACACTCTGACATGAGAGAAGTAGAGTTGGGGCCGTGAGCCATCAGATCTAGGGAGAATAGGCTGAGCGTCCTTGTGTCTAGCAGCAACCATATTAAAAACTTTGGGAGATAAGGGTCAACAAGATGCAGCATCAACACCTTACTTATTAAATCATCAAGACTATTGAAATAATACACAGGTTCCACCCTCAAAGAATAGTCCTGTGCAAGTCAGATGTGCACCTGTCTAAGGAGGTTATATGGGTTGGATTATGAATAAAAAAGTGGAGAGACTAAAACAAGTGGGGACTCTAACCCGTCACTTTTTGGCAATACTTCCTATTCTCTTCTGGTTCCCTTGAAGATATTTTTCCCCCAGGGGAGTTGTGGGGTGGGAAAGGGTGGAAGTGTCCAATTTGGCATGTTTCCATTTCTCTTGGAGACTAGCCCAGTACAAATTCTATCACCAATCTTTGTGCTAAGTTACAGTGTACTCAAATCAAGTTAATTTTATACTATATAGTAAGTATTTTGACGGCCAGGTATAAATTAAGGTGTCTTGTAAATCCTCTAAACCAGTACTCCCCTATCTCCCTTTCCAAAGGGGAAGGCAAGGAATAGAAAGGTTAAGATATACCCAAGGTCACAACTCCAGAAAATGAAGGAGCTGGGATTAGAATCCAGCTGTAATAAGAAAACTTTTATTTCTGTGTAGCTACATAAGAAAAATATATAGCTTGAATTATATAGTGTCTGAACGGTTATTTTGGCCACTGTTTTGTCACTCTTTAAAGTAACCCAAGTAACCCATTTTGATTTAGATGCTAATTATATACACTATAAGCTATCATAATTCATATTCTACTTATTTGTTACTCTGTTTAAACAATGCAGGTGGTAATGCTGACTACCCCAGTGAGATATTGTAGGCATAACAATGAAAGCAAAGGACATACCCCCAAATAATGCAAAGCTCCTTTCGTATGTATGAACTGTGAGGAACTATATGAAGATGAAATACCAACAATAGCTCTCTGATAGACATAAATGTAGATGTTTCTATCCATTCACCCACTCTGCAGATAATTACCAGGAAAAATGTGGCTTTTATCCTTAGTGGAGGGCATATAAATTCAAAACAGGCAGATGTGACTTCTTTTCTAAAGAAAATTACTGAATTCATACATTTTTTAGCAACAGAGAAGTTAGATGAAGTTACTTTAAAAATTAGTTAAAATGCAAACCCTGGCCTGCCTTACAATCAGTTTTTCAGAGAAGTATGAACAGGACTTTAGAATTTAAAGATTGTAATTTGAATGAATATTAATGCTCAAGTGTGTGAAGCGCAGAGGTAACTGACCTCGGACCTCACACAGTGTACAAAGTAGCTGCTTAGCTGGGAAAACCAATTTTTCACCTCTTTTTTTTTGGTCAGAAATAGGAGACACTCCACTATAGGCTGTATTTTGTTCCTTGTAGAGGTCAAATCAGTGTCTGCTTGAAAAATTCATGATCCAGAAAAGGTAATTTTTAATGAATATTTATGAGCGATGTCCTTTCTTATCAGAGCTGTGCAAGATTTCTGAAGCTTGCCACTAAGACTGGCTTGTGATTTTTAGCAAAAAACCTCTGAATCAAAACGAGGAAAATGGACTTGATATACTGTCGTCTGACTCATTTTGGCTTCTTCTGTTATGCATCATCATTGCATATAAAACAACATTGTTCAATGCTGTTCATATCACCACTGTTGCAGTATTCTTTACCTTCCTTTTAGGATCCAAACACCAACATAAAAAACATTAAAAGGACATTATACTCTTTCTATATTTTTTAACCTTAAAATTATTTTGCTCATAAGGTTGCTAAAGACTCAGACCAAGTAATAATAGAACAATCGAGTTTTTCTCTATGGGGAGTGGCTCTCATAGTCAATATGTAAAAATAATAACTTTAGAATACTGAAAAGACTTTATAGCCAAATCATGATTTTTCTTTCATTGTCTTTTAAAATCAACACAAGTCAAGAGATAAATCTCTAACAAACCATCTGTTGAAATTTTCCAGAATTAATATGTATATTAATGTTATTAATTATATATACATATATTATTCTGATAATATAATTAATATATGTATTAATTATATATACAAATATATATTTATCAAGAAAATGTTAGATATTCATTTATAAGTATAAAATAACACATTTTCATCTGCTCAAAGAATGTTAAATATATGCATTCAAAATGATTCTCTAAGTTATTCTTAATCTAATAGATCGTAGACATACAACTGCATCAAGAAAATAATTCAACCTGCCTATAAACTAGTAAAGGTTTTAACTTTCAGCCTCTGCCATTTTATAATATGAAATGTCTTCATCGCATAAAATTACTACTTATGGATTTTCCCTCAAGGTAGCATGTAATAGACACACATTATCATAGCATTAGTTTTCATGTGGTTTCATGAAATGTTGCTTTGATGAATTAGTATGACAACCTATTTGTCATTATAAATATTAGTGGAAGGTATGATGAAATGGAATATAGTACCTTACAGAATCAAAACTTTGTTCATGAGGATTATTTCTTTAGCTTTTTTGAAGATGAAAGTGTCTCTTATAAATGCCTAATACCAAATATAAATCCTGTTTATTATTTTCAGTGTCTATTGCTTTTTAGCATTCTGAAGCATTGGAAGTTGAATCCTACAATATATCAAAAATATAAATACATCTAGGGAACCGGACTGAACCAAATGCTGTGTGCCCATCTCTCTTTCAACTCCAGGTTTTGCATCAGCTGTAATGCTTTGTCTGGCTGCTCTCCCCTGTATTACTACAACTCAGTCATACCCCATACATAGCCTCTTTAACTCCTACAACCTTCCAGGTCTTAGATTAAGTGCTGCTCCATTCAGAGAGTCTAATTTTGTAGCACCAGATCATTGTAGCTTCCTGTACTTACTCCAACCATATTGCATTTGCCTGGTATTATTACATTATGATTGTCTGGTAACATCATCATCTTCTACACTAAAGGATTGTTCTACAAGGGCCTGGACTGAAGTTCATTCACCACTGTACTCACAAATCCTGGCATATGCTCTCATTCATTTGGTCAATCTTTATTTACCGAAAGCCTACCAAGTGTCCCACAGTGTTTGGGGTACTGGAAATAGAAACATGTACCAGACAGTAAATATACAAGATGAGTTAACAACAACAAAAAAAAAACCCCCATGAATTCAGATTTATATGTTTTCCAGAACATATCTTCAGAAAAAGAACATGGATGTAATACAGAGTGATTGGATGAGGATGTGATGGCAAATTTAGATTAGTGGTAGTATTAACTAATGGGTAGTGATGGAGCAGGAATCAGTAAGGGTCAGTGAGTCAAATACTAGCTACTCTTATACCTCTTGATTTCTAAGCATCTGTCTCTCTAGGATATTTCTTAGTATTTTCCTGATTCTTATCTTTCTCTTACTTCCAATAATCTGAATATCCACTGAGTGTAAAATGATTTTTAAACTTACATTTCTATATGAGTAAACACTCTCAATTGGTCTCTTGGACCAATTATAAAATTGGTCCAAGAAATATAAAATTAGAAATAATTTATAAAACAAAGTTTCTGATTTTTTATTTATTTTTTCTTTTTGTTTGTTTTAAAATAGATTAGTTTATTGGTAGAACCAAACATCCATATGATATCCCAAGTACCATGATACTTCATAGGAAATTCTTACTGGAAGGGACAATGTTACTGTATTGGTGAATACTAATGACCTCATATGCATATTTTTATTGAACCTCCATCTTACTGTTATTTCTTGGTCATTTGTCTCATTCATGGACCATATTAGAATTTCCCTTCAAGAGGACATACAAGAGTCAGGTGATAAGTGGACTCCTGGCTCAGTTGTGTTCATGAACCTCTCAGGAGCCCTTTCCTCAATTCCAAGTTTGGAATGGACATTTTTGGTGGTTGGCAAAACCCCAGCATAAGTCTCTTTGCTTATAGTGTAAAAGCTGACATAGTAGGGAAAGCCAAGTGAAAGTCTTTCAAACTGAATCCTCAGCCAATATAATAAATAAAGAAACAGTAATTATTAGTGACACTTTTAAAGGACTAAGCAATGTAGATATAATGATTCCCATCCTACCTCTATTTAAGTTACTCATCTGGCCACTACCAAAAGCAGATACTGAAGGATGACAGTGAATTTTGAAAATTCAAACAAACAAGTGTTTGTTCCTTTTGCAGCTGCTATGCTTCATGCCATATCTTAGCTAGAGTATATTAACATGGATTCAAGTACTTGGGATATGGCCATTGATTTGATAAATGATGTTTTTCTATTCTCATGAATAAGGAGAACCAAAAGTGGTTCACAATCATATGTGGCAGAGAAGGGGATATATCTGCAATCTTGCCACGGGTCCATGTGTACTCTCCATCTTGTCATACTGTAGTTTAGACCATCAGAACATTCTGAAGACATCACAATAGTTTGCTCTATTGATTATATAATGTTGAGCAAGTATTTGCAAGTAAGTTGAAGGCATATTAAAGACACAGACACTCCATAAAGTGGGGGAAAAAAAGCCTACAAAGATTCAGGGACCCATCACATTAGTGCTCTGTGACATGCTAGGGGGATTCTCTTCAAAGCAAAGAACAAAGTTTTGCATCTTATACCTCCCACCACTAAGAAGAAAGCAAATATCTTGTAGGTCTCTTTGGGTTTGAGAACAGCAGAGTCTACAGTTGGCATTTCTCTAATCCATTTACTGAGTAGTATGGAAAGCTGTTAGGTTTGAGACAGATCCAGAAAAGAGCCCTGCAGCGGGTCTGGGCTATGGTACAAGTAGTACCTCTGCTTGGGCTAAAAATGGACTGCTTTTGCATGAGAGCTCAAATAAGGGACGGCCTTAAAGGCTGGCTATATGATAGGTTCTCTCAATGAGCAGAGCTTTGTTCAGTGCACTTGATAATACACTGCAAATGGAAAGAGAATCTGCTTGACATAAAATATATGCTAAGTCATGGGCCATGGTGAATGGCTTAGTTTGTTGTTCAGGAACCTGAAAGAAGAAAGGTAGGGAACATCAAGTTCTGAGGCAGAGGCATGTAGATAGACCTATGGCGTGTGTTAACATTTTTGTATGGTATGTTAACTCTCACCAGAGATTATCCATCATGAAAGAGGCACTAAATAATCAGTACGCAAAAATGACTCAACCAGTTGATGTCTGGCAGGCTCTGACATTGGCCAATCCAATTCTGACACAATGGGTGCATGATTAGAGTAACCATGGTGACAGGGATGCAAGCTATGCATGGTCCTGACAGCATGGGCTTCACATACCAAGATGAATCTGACATTGCTAATATCAGATCTCCTAGCAAAAGAGAAAAGTGCTGAGCCACTATGGCACCATGCCTTGAGACCAGCCACTTGGTAGCAAATTAATTACATTTAAACCCTTGCTCCCTAGAAAGAGCAGTGATTTGTTTTGCCTGGAATCAACACATGCTTCATTATGGATTTATAATTCTTGTAGCCTATGTCTAATTTCATTGGCATGTGACATGTGTAATCACACAGGGCCCAAGCTCAGAAGGGCCCCATGCTTGGTTTAATGTTATTCTGTTGCCATCTTATAATTCTTAACAATTTTTGAACAAGGGACCCCATCTTTTCATTTTGCATGGGCAAATTATGTAGCTGGTCCTGCTGCAGTCTGGGCCCGTCTATCTGCAGATTTACAAATTGTTTAATCCATTAACAAAAATTCAGCATAATATCAGGAAAGATCAAGCAACTTGATCAAGCACTTCACAGCCGTGAAGTGGCATCCACTGGTCCTACCGCACAACATACCAACCAGGTGCTGCTGGTTTGGCAGAACAATGTAGGACGGTGGGAGTATAGCTAAGTTGCCAGTTTAAAGATGATATCTGGAGAGGATGGGGCGCCAATCTTCAGGGCACTGTATACAAAATCTGTGTCCTCAAAAAGGAGGATGTTGGGTCCAGGAACCAAGGGATGGAAGTAAGAATGGTCTCATTTACCACCACTCCCAATAACCCCCTTGGGGAATTTGTGCTTTTCATTTCTGCAATGCTAGGCTCTGTGAATATAGAGACTTTTAGTCTCAAGTAGAATGCTTCTGCCAGGGGGACACAATGCAATTACCATTTCGAAGCTGTGTCTGCTTAAAATGGGTCATTTCAGACTCCCGTAGCAAGAAACCAACAGGCAAGGAAAGAAATCACTGTCCTCACAGGGATAATTGACCTTGACCTGAGGAGGAGTTAGAACTGCCATTACATCATGGGATAAGGGAAGAATATATATGGTATATGGCTCCCAAGTGATCTACAAGGAGTCTATTGGTACTCTTACTCAATTTTGACAGTAAATGAAAAGTGCCTCAGCTACGACCAGAGAAAGGCATGGTGACTAGAGTCCTTGGGAATGGGATACCCACCATGACCTGTAGAAGGGCTAGCAGGGGCCTGTGGCCCTGAGATTGGCTGTGGCAATGGGACTGTAGTTTTTCCACAAAACTTCCTTACATAAATTCCACAGGAAAAGATACTATCCAGACTCCTGGAGAGATACTGCAGACTGCTAAAATGAAACAAAAGGATCAAAGGAGTCCTAGGGCGGAGAGCAGGGTATGATATGGTTCACTGCTCAGATCTTCTAATTCAGCACCAAGGCATGTATTGCTCAGCTGCCATTGGGTTTTGCCAACTGATAGCTCACAGCAGGTCCCTCACCAGTCCACATTCAATGTTCATCAAATATGGAAGTTCAAAGCCCAACTCCCTTGATTCAATTAGGGACAATTGGCCTCTAAAGGGCCATCTTGGTTTCAGAGCTTGCCAAGTTTGATGCATCCCTTGCAATTGCAGAGAAAATTCAATTCCTGCCTCTGTCCAATTCTCCTTTCCTTATTTCCTCACAGGTATTGTGCTGAGAACACTCCCCAGTATACCTCCTGCAGACTTCTCTCCATATCAAAGTTTTTTGGGGGGAGAAAACCTAACCTAAGACCTTAGTAGAGGTTGCACCCACAACAGTATCTATGTTAAGAACACCTGGAGCTTTGCTTAGTTCAAAACAGATCGTTGGACTTTATGCTAAGATATATTCACTGCCATGAAAGTTACTATAATTTAACTGGGAATTTGAAGTTTATATATATATATATGTAATATATATATAACTATTTCATGTTTATCTAGCAAATCTATGTAAATGTATATTATATATATATAATGCTATATGTGTACACAATGCATATTGAAAAGCTATATTGATTTATATATATTTGATGTTATATATATAAAGCTACATGCTTTATATATATAATATATATATTATGCTAGATGAATATTAAATAATTCAAGATATGCATGCCAACAAAGAAAAGCAGAAACAGGTTGAAGTTCAGAGAAATGAGAAACTGAGGAAGACAACAAGAGGGTGATCAGAGTCAGAAGATAGAGTCCTTAAATGCTAGAGATTAAGTAAATTCCACAAAGATAAGAATCTTTGGTCCATTTATGTACCCCAAACATTGATAACAGTACCTGTCATATAATAGGTACCCAATAAATATTTGTTAAGGGAACCAAATTTAGATTAAAACTAAAGGTTTGAGAAGCTAATGACACAATAACTAAATATGTGTCACATTTAGGAGGAGACAGAGATACTCATCCAATCATGTCATAAGACTGTACTTTGCACCTACTATGTGACTGGCACTTGCTCAGTGCTAGTGACAACAAACTTAATAAGACATGACTCCTGCCCCCAGTGGGATCATGATGGGTGAGAAGATCATGCTAATGTTATTTAGGGAGGCCAGCTGACTTCACAAACATGTCTTGAGTCAAAGCCTGTGCTTCGCTGTAGATTGTTTTACATTAATGTCTGATCGCTAGTTTTGAAGTTTCCAAAACAATTGTCTGTTAATTCATTTAAGGCTAATGTTGTACCGGCAGGGACTGATTCACATTCATACAGTGCACAAAGGACCAATGTATGAATCAGGCTTATCCCATATTAATCTATGAGAATCCTTTCAGTTCCAAGAATATTTGCCCATACTACTCTTGTGGATGCCCTCCTCAATGTCAGGATGCTTTGGAACTGCTAAATGAATAAATTTGGAATTAAAACAAAATGGAGGTATTAGGACGGAATTTCTCATCCATATAGAATAAAGTCTAGTGGAACATTCATGATCATTAAAAAAAATACCTTTTAAATCATCTAAATGTACGTTTCTCCTACTCCAATGTGTTTCTCCTACTTTGTGGGAAAGATAAATACAAACACCATCTTGCTGTCCCAACTTACCTGTTTTTCTGAGCATCATTTTGACCACTTCCCTAATTAGCAATCACAATCCAGTCCTGCACTCCTTTGGCTATTTATAGATCTGATTTTTGTGTAGAATTCCCTGATCACCCTAATAGGGCTTGGGTTTCTACTATCTTCTCAGTCATATTTTTAACAGCATTCCATTCAATTACTTCTCCAGATGTGTTCCTGTATAAATCCTCTAGAACTTGTAAAAATGATCATTATTGAGTTCCTGAAGAAAATCCTGCTGTGATGGCTTGAGTTATGCATCATCTAATGTGTGATTTGGAAATTTATGAATTGATATTTACATATCAAAATTATGAAGAAACACTATCTCATATAGGGCAGAGATCATGTGAGCATTCTGCACAGTGCAGACTTGATAAATATCAAAAGATTACATCCACATTAAAATAGCATTTGCTTGTATCCTGGGTCTCTACAGATTATATCCACATTAAAATAGCATTTGCTTGTATCCTGGGTCTGTACAGATAGGTGTGTTTTGTTCTTGCAGATGAGAGGTTGACTCATGATTATGAACTTTGACATCTCTCTGGCTGATTGAAAATACATCGTGCATGCCAAATCAGTCTTTTTGTAGATCTGAAATTTAACAATTTCTTGTCACTTGCTATAGCCAAGGAAGATTTGTTGTTGTTTTGGGCACTGTTTATCTAATGACCCCTGATGTTACTAATAACTACTTGCCAGTAAACCAGCTAAGCTCCCAGAGACTTTTGCAGCTGGGGAAAGGGAAGTAGTAGGATAAACAAAAAAAAAGCACACTTTATTTTTCATTAAAGGTTAATCGCTATACTGCATATTTAGATTACGGTTTTCTTTATTAAGCAGTGGAAGTAAAAAAAAAAAATGATGTTTAGATCCCATAGATAATTCAGATCTTGGTAAGGAGCTAAAGTAGAAAAGAGTTGATTACCTGCTTAGACTTCTGAACAACACATGAGTAAGCAGCTGGGCTTTTGTTGCTATTGAAAGATGGTGGAAAAAATGTTTTTAGGGTGCAAAACTCTATATTAGACATAGAATTAGAAAAATTAGACATAGACATAGAGTTAGAAAAACTATCATATTTAGCTCTTTTAGATATTGTAAAAAATAAATCCCCAAAACCCAGTTCAGAACATTCACAGTCTATAGGAAATAATCACATAATTATAAGTTTCTCAGTATGTAAGAAATTTGATATTTATTTTGTTTAGTTTTCACTTAATTTACTAATCTTTTTTTCCCTGATGGAAATTTATCTGCCTCTAGTTACTTAAATCACTTATGCTTTTGTTTAATAGAATAAAGGATAAAAAAAGGAGGCCATATTTCCCACAAGTTCATGGCCATGTAGGAATAATTTACCCATATATTGTCACTTAATGATGATGACTTTCAGTTTATTTACTGATATCTTGAGTGTGTTAAATCAGTTTTACATAGGCAAGTCATACATAATCAGTTTGCTTACCAAGGGATAACAGTCCACTGTCTTCAACATGGCATCTATCAGAAGAAAATCTGGACAAATTTGAGGATTTTTGAAAGCTGTACTAATTTCAAGGTGACTAATCTGACATTAAAAAAAAAAATGGGGGGTAAATATTTGTTTTAAAAGAACAAGCTTTACAAGTCTTCGGGACATTCATCATGTCATTGTTTTAGCACACAACAAATAAAACAAAACTGTGGAATCTGATTTCAAATATAGAAATGAAAATTACCAATCTAATTTCATATGTGATAAATGATGAATATGGCATATTTCTACATACATTGATAAAATGTAAAATGTGAAAATATTTCCAACACTTTCACAGCTCTTTATCTCCCATTTTATTATTATTGTAAAATTGAAATAAGCAAACTTTAGGAGAATACAAATACTATGTATATTGTGATAATAAATAGCTTTTTCAAAGTTTAGATATTTTAATAAAGGCAGACAGGTTTCTGCATTTTGTGTTAGAAAAGTAAGCATATTTCAGACAGTTTGCAATCTCAAGAGAAAATATCTATCTGGAAAATAATGTTTAAAATATTGATTACGCATTTCTTGTGTTTTAAAATTCCCAAAGGTAATAATTTCTGCAACTTCAATATTATGAAACTAACCTACTGAAAATCCCTAACGTATTGCATATTTCATTTTGTGACAACATATGAATTCCAGGTGTAGAGGTGTGTGTATATGTATGGGTGTGTGTGTATGTATATATTCATGTGTTTATACAAATACAGACCCATTCTCTCATGTTACATAAGAAAACTCCTTGCGACTTCTTTTCGGTTTTTCAATCCTTCCAAGTATTTCTTTCCATTATTTTCCTTTTTTTATTGTATTTAAATTTGTTTCTTTTCACTTTTTTCTATCGTTTAACCTGATAAAAAGTAGAAATAGTAACCAAACCATTGTAAAATGTTAAAATTTAATAAAAGCTTGGAAAATGTAAAGCAAATATTAAAAATAATGTTCTCTCTCTCTGTTGGGAAAGTCTGAGAAAAATTGAGGGAGAAGTGAAGCATCAATTCTCAAAAGAGTTACTTTTCTCATAGTGCTGAAAGTCAATTCAACATTATTTATTTAGCTTCTACCCCTGCCCTTGGGGACACTGTGATATGAAATCAAGAACTCTCCCCAAAGGTAACATGTGATTCATTTTGATTTAAAACTGGCAGCCTAGAGTGTATACTCAAGGTTGCATTTGCACTTTATATATAAATACTTTTCTACAGTCTGAGTTTTAACCTATACCAGCACTTGAGTCTTAGAACTCTTTGGTGTTGTTTTCCTAGATCATTGTATTAAAAAATGAAACTTTGAAAATGGTAGTGATTAAAAGGTTATCCACATGAGAATCTGTTGATTCTTTGTAATGTAGGAAGAAGAATTTTAACTTTGAGAAAGGGTAGATTTTGTATGTATGGATATTTACTTATGTTTTTCTCTCTTTTTGAAACTTAAAATGTATTATTATGATTATTTTTTTAAATGTATTATTTTTTAATTGAATGACATGTTTTATTTTATTTTGGTTTTAAATATTTTGCTATGTCAATATAATAATAGAATATTTAATTCATTTATTCATTCAATAAATATTTAGAGAGCACCTATATTTTTTCAGTCATTGTACTCAGTGCAGAATTTGCCATGTAAGAATGAAGCCTCAACTATAAGGAAACATACGGGCTTCCCTGGTGGTGCAGTGGTTGAGAGTCCGCCTGCCGATGCAGGGGACAGAGGTTCGTGCCCCGGTCCACGAAGATCCCACATGCCATGGAGCGGCTGGACCCGTGAGCCATGGCCACTGAGCCTGCGCATCCGGAGCCTGTGCTCCACAACGGGAGAGGCCACAACAGTGAGAGGCCCGCGTACAGAAAAAAAAAAAAAAAAAAAAAAAATATATATATATATATATATATATATATAAACATAAAAGAGAAAGAAACTAGAAAAAGTTATGAAGAATTATTTTAATATACCCAAGGAAATAGAATCGTGGTTAAATATTTGTTGGCAAATGAGGAAAGTTGATTTTGCCTGAGTGAAAGAAAACAAGGATGATTGGATTTTTTCCTAGATACATAACTGAACCTTAGATCTTCCTTTAAACCAAATGAATGTATGCATCAGTGAAGGAAAAATGGGAGCAATGGAATTATGTTTTCTTTATCCTTTCCTATCAAAGGAGACAGGAAAGAAAAGAAATACAGAAAATTTTCTCTGTCTTCTAGCAAAACCATTAAGAGAGTATTAGGGAAGGAGGATACAAAGGATTAGGATTAATTGTATTTGAATAAAGACTGAGATTAAAAACAGCTATAAACACAAATTAAAATAACTTAAAAAAATAAAGTATGTCTTTTATGCACATCTAGCACCTTTGGAAAGCAGCACCTTTTCTGCAGTAGGTTTAAAAGGAGAAAATAATGTTGAAGAGCTGGAGGAATTGGTGGAGCGGTGCATAAGACTTAAGGCCAAACATCCAAAAGTAGAAGAGGAGAAGTTGAAATACAGGGCTCCCACACACATTCACAAGTGCAGATTCCACAGTTTTAAGGGCGGTGAGAAATTTGAAATGTTCAGGGGGAAATTCAGGGGAAAATAATCCTTTCTAATTCTGTAAAATACCTTGTGATGTTTATCCTTACATCTCAATGGTTCTATCCCAATCTCAGGAAACTTTAACCATCTTGAAGGAAGATTTTAGGATAAGATTGAGATCGTGAGGAGTATCATTCAAATGGGGACTTGACAGGAGATAAGCAGATGTTCAAGGTTCCAAAAAATGGGCTGGGCTATGGAAACATGAAGGCAGCTAGAGAGCCTTTAGAAGTCAGGCAGGAGTTCCAGCCTTAGGACTGGTAAACCACGTATGGATTAGGGAGGGACTGCTGCTTGGGAGGGGGAGCACAGGCCCAGGAATTCCAAGCTTAGGATGAAACTCTTTCCACATTTTCTTCCCACAACTCTCTTCAGTCTCATTCCCACTGGCAAGGCTAGGGTCTGTCTCAAGACTTGGTTAAGGGGAATCAAGCACTGTGAAGGTGGGACAGTGAAATGCAATAATGCATAGTATGTTCCCTGGAATCAGATCACTTGGACTTGAGTGCCACTGCACTTCCTACTTGTGTAACCTAGGTCAAGATTCTCAACTCTCTAGGACTCAGTTTTCTAACACAGGATGGCAATAATAATGTTACCTACCCCCTAGAGCTTTTGTGAGAATTAAATGGGTTTAATTCAAGACACAGCACTGTGCCTGGCTCATAGTACACACTTAAGTGATAATCATTTCATGTAGGAAAGAAAAGCATGGCAGGAGGCAAGGATTGAGAACAAATGGAGTAACTGCTGTGTTATTTTTGTACTCTTCCAGTCATTGTTGGGTTTTGACATAAAGAATAATAGGTTAAGTTTTGCACAGTGTCAGACACAAGCAACACAAGATAGAGCATCTGCTCTTTTCATTGACAGAAACTTCCTTGCACTTCATAGAATTAGGTCACACCTATAAAGAGGAACCAGTGACTCAAATATTGGTATATCCTTAGTAACAAGATGTGTAAATCTTAAGAATATCACTAGAAGTTCTTAAGTCGTTTTAAAATGTGCCATTGGCATGGCACATTTTATAGTTGGCATCCACTCTAGGCTCTAACCATTTAAGTAACACATAAGGCAACCTGGGCTAGAAGGGTTTGGGGCATGTTAATTGTTGGAAAGTGGCTAAATGCTCTGTTTTGAAGTAGGTAAATGGAGTTTATGACTACTGAGACTTTGGCTTGTTTTAATCCACATTATTGGAAATTTTCGGTCATATTCTTGAACTCTTCAAACAGAACTTTTTATTTAGAGGCATTTTACATTCATACAAGAGTAGCATTAAAAGATACCTTTGAGTTCAGAGAGGTATAACTAACAGAAGAGGTATTCATGTTTTGTATTTAAGAGGTTTGAGAAGTAAAATGAGTAATAAAATCAATGGTTATAACTATTAATCTAATCAAGTATAAATATGACTTCAAAATAAATGAGATTAATGATTGGAGGAAAACAGACTTTGGAAAAATATAAAATAGAACTAAACACAAGAGCAGTGATAAAAGAGAACCTATTTTAAATTTGATAATATAAGTCCATGCCATTCTCTCACTTCATCCCAGCTTACCCTTCCCCCTCCCTGTGTCCTCAAGTCCATTCTCTATGTCTGCATCTTTATTCCTGTCCTGCCCCTAGGTTCTTCAGAACCATTTTTTTTTTTTTTAGATTCCATATATATGTGTTATAGCATTTGGTATTTGTTTTTTCTTTCTGACTTACTTCACTCTGTATGACAGACTCTAGATCCATGCGCCTCACTACAAATAACTCAATTTTGTTTCTTTTTATGGCTGAGTAATATTCCATTGTATATATGTGCCACATCTTCTTTATCCATTCATCTGTCAATGGATACTTAGGTTGCTTCCATGTCCTGGCTATTGTAAATAGAGCTGCAGTGGATATTGTGGTACATGACTCTTTTTGAATTATGGTTTTCTCAGGGTATATGCCCAGTAGTGGGATTGCTGGGTCGTATGGTAGTGGGAAGCAGCCTCATAGCACCGGGAGATCAGCTTGGTGCTTTGTGACCACCTAGAGGGGTGGGATAGGGAAGGTGGGAGGGAGACGCAAGAGGGAGGAGATATGGGGATGTATGTAAATGTATAGCTGTTTCACTTTGTTATACAGCAAAATCTAACACACCATTGTGAAGCAGTTATACTCCAATAAAGATGTTAAAAAAAAAAAGAGAACCTCTTATTATCAACCAATGTCTATAATATAGCAGAAAACAAAATCCTAGTTCAAACATAGTTTTTGTCATGGAAATATGTTGTACATACACTTAGAGGAAAAATAATTGGTTTTAGGATTATCTTCAAGGAAGTACTGTGATGGTGGCAACAGGGTGGACCATATGACCAACTCACTGCAGAGGATGTGTGAGCCAAGTTTGAGCATGGAGATAGGTGGTGTCTGGGGACTCCTTGTGGAAAAGTGTCATCTAGATTCCTCTGAGGGAGGCATCGAATGCAAACCTGGGTGGAATAAAAAATATACAAAACGTTTTGACCTATCTAAACAGTATGCGTGGAATCATGCATGTTTAAGGATTGCTGGTGGAATACAGGACTGTTAGTTTCCTTTCTGCTTATTGGTCACTGCAGTGAGGTTTTTGGATTCACAGTGTTGCCTCCTCAACTTATCAGCATTGTTACAATAAATGAATATTCAGTTTATGAGTTCACATCCTTGGTAGTGCTTATAGATTGAAATAGGATTACAGTATCCTTTTGCTGTAAGCAAACTGCTTTCCTTTTCTATCAACAGAGAAATGGGAGTACCAGAGTAGAAGGTAGAAAGGAAATTATCAACAAAATGTATATGCCATTTCCAATGCTTGAAGCTTTAAAATTAAGACTTATGTTCTCTCTGCATGATCTTCCTTGAGATCTACTCCAAGCCCATTGTATGAACTAGTCTGAAGGAAGAACATATACAGACACACCCCTATATGAGCATGTCTTGCTGTGCATTTATAACGGGAGGTGGAGATATGCTCCTATCAGTGGTCACACATAACCATTTTTGTTGTTATCCAGAGCTAGTAATAAGTAATTTCGTGCATGTGAAGTTGAGAGAACAAGGAATCATTATGTCAGAGAACGGAAGCTTGGACTATGGTTCCTAACCAAGCATATGGATGCTGGGATGCAGGAGCATACATGCCACCTATGTGGAATTTCCTGATGCGTGTCACCTCCCCACACTGTTCTTAAGAAGGCAATAATATTGGACTGCTGCTGTTCAGTGTAAGGACCAGCTTGCAAAAGAATAAGAGCACCTGCTCACTTACTCCTGAAGAATCTCCTACAAAAATCTTGAAGAATCATGAAAGAAACTTTGGGCCAGAAAGTAGGGCAGTTTGAGTCTCCAGCTACTCTAAAGTTCAAAGCAGGTATCCAACTCCCCTTTTGACTATTTTCCTCCATTGTCCACCGAACCTGAAAAGCACTCCCACGTGCTCTGCTGGCAATGTTATACCCAGCTGATAAAAGTGAGGTGCAGTACTCAATTTATCTAGGCCCGGTATGTTGGAAGGCAGCTAAAGGCAAAAGTGAGTCCTGTATACTGAACAGCATTGGAGCCCCTGTAATCTAGAGGGGGGAACATTCAAAGGACAATGGAAAGCTCAATTTACAGAAATAGACTGAAAATTGCTGCCAAACGGCCCAGGCAATGCTATGTGCAGCCATCACAGATCAGGTTGCTCAATTTGAGGAAAAGAAAAATTCCATAACATCAGACATTGATGGTTTCTGTGCCACCATCCCTGAGTACAGAGAAGAGTGACCCAGGCACCAACAGCTGTCTTGATTAACCTGGTCCCAGTTTATGAGTTTTAAACTTTTTCTCTCTCCTGATCATTTCTACACATATTAGAAAATACTGTCTTTAAAATGCTCAGCCTGAAACAATCACTTCTACTATCAATTCATAATTGATTCTTGCTCATAAGCATCCTGGCTATACATCCTAGAATAAAATTCCTTAGACTTTTTCTCAGCTAGGTCAGTATTGTGCTATAATCTTTATCAAACTCTTGGCTTCTGAACTAAGTTATTTTCATCACAGGTATTGGGAGACGTTAGTTACATTATATCAACACCTACTGGCCATGCATCTTATCCCTCTACCCCTAATAAGAATGTCTGAGGGGCTTCCCTGGTGGCGCAGTGGTTGAGAGTCCGCCTGCCCATGCAGGGAACACGGGTTCGTGCCCTGATCCGGGAAGATCCCACATGCCGCGGAGCGGCTAGGCCCGTGAGCCACGGCCGCTGAGCCTGCGCGTCCAGAGCCTATGCTCTGCAATGGGAGAGGCCACAACAGTGAGAGAGGCCCGTGTACCGCAAAGAAAAAAAAAAAAAAAGTCTCCAGGAACTATATCAAAGCTTTTTAAGATGCCCCTAGTCAAATAGGTCAACTATTATTTGAGCTTTCTCAATTAATGCCTTCCTGGGATGCCTTATTTTGGAAAAGACTTTTGACAGAATTTAGCTTTGATATTCAAGCCAATTTGCCCTCCTCCAGCTTTCTTAGCTACCAGGCACTTGAACTTTCACTCACATTTTTCTGCTAAGCTTCTGCTGATGGGCCTCTCTAGATACCATTCAGTTGGCTGACTGAAATATAACCTCACTCCAGGTCAAATGCCTTTAAGCTGGAAACCATTTCCAAGAAGGATGAAAATCTTAGATCTTTCAAGTCTGTCTATTTGGCAGTGTTAAGAACAATAAGCCTTGTTTTTGTTTTTTTTCTTTTTTCTGTTCTATAGCAGCCTGAGAGGAAGAAGAATTCAAATGTTCAGTAATTCTTATTTCTGCTCAAACTGAAGCATAGAATGGAAAACAGAATGGGACAAATTGAGTAACCACTGTAATAATGGAGCTGTAATAATTTCCCATGTTAGTGAAATTTTGAACTATAATCTCTTCAGATATTTTCTCGAGTCCTTTCTCTCTCTCTTCCCCGTCCGGGACCACTGTAATGCGAATGTGGGTGCGTTTAATGTTGTCTCAGAGGTCTCTTAGACTGTCTTCATTTCTTTTCATTCCTTTTTCTTTAATCTGTTGCATGGCAGTGATTTCCACCATTCTGTCTTCCAGGTCACTTACCTGTTCTTCTGCCTCAGTTATTCTGCTATTGATTCCCTGTAGTGTATTTTTCATTTCAGTTATTGTATTGTTCATCTCTGTTTGTTTGTAATTCTTCTAGGTCTTTGTTAAACATTTCTTGCATCTTCTCGATCTTTGCCTCCATTCTTTTTGCAAGGTCCTGGATCATCTTCATTGAATTATTCTGAATTCTTTTTCTGGAAGGTTGCCTATCTCCACTTCACTTAGTTGTTTTTCTGGGATTTTATCTTGTTCCTTCATTTGGCACATAGTCCTCTGCCTTTTCATTTTGTCTCTCTTTCTGTGATTGTGGTTTTCATTCTGCAGGCTGCGGGATTGTAGTTCTTGCTTCTGCTGTCTGTCCTCTGGTGGATGAGGCTATCTAAAAGGTTGTGCAAGCTTCCTGATGGGAGGGACTGGTGGTGGGTAAAGCTGGGTGTTGCTCTGGTGGGCAGAGCTCAGTAAAACTTTAATCCACTTGTCTGCTGTTGGGTGGGGCTGAGTTCCCTTCCTGTTGGTTTTTTGGCTTGAGGCAACCCAACACTGGAGTCTACAGGCTCTTTGGTGGGGCTAATGGTGGACACCAGGAGGGCTCACGCCAATGAGTACTTCCCAGAACTTCTGCTCCAGTGTCCTTGTCCCTGCGGTGACACAACCACCCCCCACCTCTGCAGGAGACCCTCCAACACTAGCATGTAGGTCTGATTCAGTCTCCTATGGGGTCACTGCTCCTTCTCCATGCATTCTGGTGCATACACTACTTTGTGTATGCCCTCCATGAGTGGGGTCTCTGTTTCCCCCAGTCCTGTCGAAGTCCTGGAATCAAATCCTGCTAGCCTTCAAAGTCTGATTCTCTGGGGATTCCTCCTCCTGTTCCTGGAGCCCCAGGTTGGGAAGCCTGACGTGGGGCTCAGAACCTTCACTCCAGTGGGTGGACTTCCGTGGTATAAGTGTTCTCCAGTTTGTGAGTCACCCACCCAGTGGTTATGGGATTTAATTTTATCATGATTGCACCCCTCCTCCCATCTCATTTCAGCTTCTCCTTTGTCTTTGGATGTGGGATATCTTTTTTGGTGAGTTCCAGTGTCTTCCTGTTGGTGATTGTTAAGCAGTTAGTTGGGATTCTGGTGTTCTCACAAAAGGGAGTCATGTGTCTCTCTTTTTTTTCAAGATAAATGTCTGTCTTAAAACATTATATTAAATGAGTTAAAATGGGAAGCCAATGTATGCTTTAAATTACTTTAAACTGGGGCTTTTACTTTTGATTTTGTTCATACTCCACTTGCTTTGTTAAGCAATTACTTAAGTAATTTGTATTTCTGATTTCTAGATACTTTCCGAGTATGACATTTATCCCTAGGCTTGACAAGAACTAAGTTTTTTTTCCCGTTTTAGAATGTTAAATATTTTACTTTCCCTTGAGACTAAAGCATACTTTGTACTTCCAAATGTTCTTCCTCAGTGGTAATAAGATTTATATCAACTCACTCCCAAGGTTTTGACTGCCTTCCTGTGATTCCTTATTCTGGAGTTCCACCTACTGTACCAGTTACATTTTCCCTAATTTCTGCTGGTCAGCTCCATAATCAGTCAACTCATGATGAAGAAAACTGAGTGAAGTAATGTACTGAACATGATCACAACACTATTTTTTGTCTGTGGCTGAATTAGTTCTGTTACAGGCTAAGACAGAGGGCTAAAAATATAGCACCTCAGACAAGCTAAACCTTTACTTTCTTCTCACCTGTCTAAAGTAGAAATTAAGGTTCCTTCTGTTTCATTAGTCTGCCCTCCCTAGGGGGTTGTAGTCTATCAACAGTGAGGCTGGATCACCACGATGCTAACATTTTAACCTTCTAGAGAAGGAAGTAAGAAAGTACAGGGAACGAGGTCTCCTTTTATGGTAGGGATGTGTGCAACTTCATATTTCTTTGGAGAGAACTTGGTCACATGGCCAAGGCATTTGGGAATTGTAGTCTGTAGCTGGGAGGCCTGTGCCCTGCTAAAATCTCGGCATGAGTTCTGGCTCTAAAAGGAAGAAGGGGAAACTAGGAACTATCACAGTCTTAAATTTCAGGCTGGTGATGTTTACACTACACGTTAATGCCTCCCTCCTTCCTAATCTTTTATTTTCCTTCTCTTTTGGTTAAGGCTATTTATTCATTCATTTGTACCTCTTTCAGAGAACATGGAAGGCATGTGACATTAGAGCATATTTGGATTTTAAATGATGTTACTTTAAGCATTAAATTGAAAGTTAATTTTCAAATATGTGCTTTACCCTAAATGATTAAAGACTGTATCTATGGTTTTAGGGAAGTATACAGTGTGTGCTATTAAATATCTTTTTAATTCACCAAATGATTACTCTGTAGATACCACATGAATAGAACTGAGTATAGTATTTTGAACATCAAGAAACTTTCCTCAAGTAATTTACTAACCATCTGAGGATACCCAATGAAAAAATGGGTTTGTATCAAAATCCAGCAGGACAATGATACAAGAGCCCTCATAGGACAGAAGAGATGAGGGTGTTTTGTTTTGTTTTTGTTTTTGGCTACCTAGTATGCATTTCATGGAATCCCTTTCATCACACATATTTTCAAAAGATTTCTTTCTTCAATTAATGTTTATACCTTATATAGTTTATGAAATATACCTTTATAAGCATATAATTATCATATTAGGAAATAAAAATGCTACCTTCTATTCAGAGCTGTTCATCTAAGTAATATTACATAACTTTTCTTCTTGATTCTATTGATCATGAAAATGATATAATTATAAAGTTTGTAATGTCATGATATATTTTCTCTTCTTTAATGAGACAGAAGGAGTGACTCTCAAAGTTTAATGTTCCTAATTATGTGGGAAGTTTGCTGAAAATGTGTATTTAAAGACTCTACAGAGAGATTCTGAAGCTGTAGGCCTTGTATAAAGGCCAGGAACCATCATTTTCCATGAGCATCTCTACTGATTATGTTGCTGTTCTTCTTTTCATGTTAAAAGAACACACGATGGGAAGTTTATATGAATAGAGAGCACTGTTGATAGGGTTTCTTTTCATAGTTAAAATTTTTGGATATAAACAATTTTCTTGTGAAATTGTTTCTGCCACTGTGATTGCCTCTTGCAAGAGAAGGGAATTATTCCCATTTGCCATATTAAGACAAAAATCAATGTATTTAAAATGCTTACATCTTAATAAAAGTGTAAGGTGTAAGAGGTGTGATTGATATGGTCTCTTTATATCTTTACCAATTTTTGATGAGGAAAAAATGTTAAGATGGGGCAAACAAATATTTATATCTATTAGCAATATTGGTAGTATTAGTGATTTCTTCTTTCCTAATTTTGTGTTTTGCCTCATTGCTTCTGGAGTATAACTTCTGCTTGAGGTTAAGGCAAAAAAAAGGAAGAATGGGGCTTCCCTGGTGGCGCAGTGGTTGAGAGTCCGCCTGCCGATGCAGGGGACACGGGTTCGTGCCCCGGTCTGGGAGGATCCCACATGCCGCGGAGCGGCTGGGCCCGTGAGCCATGGCCGCTGAGCCTGCGCGTCCGGAGCCTGTCCTCCGCAACGGGAGAGGCCACAACAGTGAGAGGCCCGCGTAACGCATTAAAAAAAAAAAAAAAAAAAAAAAAAGGAAGAATGGAAGAAAGAAAAAGGGAGGAAGAAAGGAAGGAAGGAAGGGAATAAAGAGAATAAATAAAATAAGAAAGAATGACCTTGAAAAACAATAGTACTTTATCTTGAGAAATCATATGAAATTAGAACCTATAGTCCAGCTAAGTATGTACAAATGATAAGTAAAACACCCCCTTTTGGCCCCCTCTCTCATGTTCAACTCTGGCTGTGATCACTGGAAAACACTAGTGCCCAGGTTTTTTTTTTTTACTGTTAACACAGTTTGGAAAGTATCTAAAGTATTACGGTTGAAATTGAAGTGCTACCCTCTCATTTGTTTAAAAAGTATAATTTTTCAAATTTGAAAGATTGTGTTCAGGAACACAGTCACTGTTCCTGTCTCTCAAGACCTGCCACTGCATTTTCCCAAAGCACAGTTGGTCTAATTTTAGCCTTTAATATCATTGAGTAGATAATCATCTTATAACCACGAATACCATGCTGATTTCTTGCCAACTCTTCCCACCTTTAACACTACCATCATTAATGTTTATTGATTTGAGCCTCCTGCATCACAGTACTTAGTTAATTTCAAGCATAGCAGAATATTTTGGGATTTTATATTCAGGATTCCATTGATATCTTGTCTTGCCAGTTTTAATCAGATTTGGGAAAAGGGAAGATTATGTCTAGGCTATCTACTAATCTACTGGTTAAAAATGTTATAAGCACAATCATTAGAAAAAACTTCATTTGAATAATGTATCTAAACCTTGAAGTGGTCAATTATGCACACTGGGCATTAACATAATATTTAGTTTAAATATCAGAAAGGTGTGCTGTAATTAACAGATATAGCACATATCTCACATGACTATTTAATTACAAAGGGTATTTACTTAAGTATATAATCAGGTCTTTATTTCACATCTCTATGTCATTCACATACTATTTTTTGATCAGACTTCCACATCAAAATACCTAATACTAGTCTGAAATCCATGGGATCTTTGCATGGGTTTCTATGCTCTGCTTTAGTGATAAACCAAATAGTCAGATGCACTATTTCAAACTTTATTCTTTAAAGGCAGCCTTTTGAAATTCTAATACCTACATTGCTATTTTGTGGTACAACAGTGACAACCAGTGGCTGCTGGATTTCACTTTAGGCTGACAGTTTATTGCAGCATCATATAGATTAACAAGGACGTGTATCTAGCTTTAATAACTAGCATGCAAAATAACTTGCTTCTTGCTCATCTCCATCTTATCTTTTACTAAAAATAGGTGGATATCCATCACGTGTCTATCTGAGAAATCTTTTGTTTTATTAACTATCTGAAATGTAGATTAAGATAGTTTTACTCAGAGGTTACTGCAAATGCTAACATAATTGGAGGTGATTGAAAGATTCTTAATGGGTTCATTTCATGTGATATGTAATCCACATTATTATTTTTTTTACTTGCAAGGGAAAGAAAATAACTGCTAGGTATAGTGAAAAACAGATCAAAGCACTCCATGGGCAAACAGCTGGGGACTGTATAATTATTCACTACCTGAACATCCCAGACTGGTCTCATCTTCCCTTCCTAAAAGGTCCATTATTTATTTCAAATGGAGAGCTTAATGGAGTAAAGCTTTGCTAGATGAAATGAGCTGAATAATGTGGAGTTCAACTTCGGATTATGGACTTTGGAGACTCCAAGCAGTTAAGACTAATGATTTAATCCCTGTATTTATTTTAAATTTCTTTGGACAGATGATCTATTTATATATTCTTGAAGCTCTCCTTGAGACACAGCAATCTGGACATACGGAAATACCCTTATTTTTCTCTCTCTCTCTTTCTCTAATGTCTATGACATTCTTACTCTGTCTCAAACTATCTTTTCTTCTTCTTGCTCTCTCTCTCTTTTTAGCATAGCTTCAAACCTTCATTTCCTCCTCACTGGCACTGCTCTAAGAGTGCTTATGGAAAATTTGCTTGTAATCATAACTTGAACCCATCTGGGGATGAGATTGGCTACAAGCTTAGTCTTTCTACTTAACATATTTATGATTAGCATGCACAGAAGGAGCAGAATGAGGATGAATGTTTTTGGAACAGTACAGATAAATCCTCATAAATGTAGTACAACAGCTCTGGAAACGCAGTGCGGAAATGTAATGAAGCTGAACTCTGTGGAGAGTTTGGTATTCTCAGTACCATGCCTCTCCTAATGAACTCATTTAGATTAGAAAATGGATTTAATATTTTATTGGAATTAACCTGAGCTAGTAAAGAGGATTACAATTTCTTTCCATAAATATAGTGATATTACAGGGTGAGGTAGCGTGTTACATGAATATTAAGCACTTTATGAACATTGTCATGAAGCCAAAAGGTGTAAGGTGATTATATTTTAATATAGTGGTACTGTTCTTACAATAATTAAATTTGAATAGCAGTAAAGGGATATTTTAAAAAGATTTAAATCAGAATTTTGTTGCATTTTCATGTGATTAAAATTAAACTCAGGACAGAACATTTAGGTAACCAGCCTCAGCAGAAACTATATTTTCCCAAGTGGGAAAAAAACAACAAACAAACTTGGGAAGAAAAAGGGCAACTAAGATTCTGAGTTTGACTAAAGAGAAAGATTATCTCCTTATTAATCTGAAGAAAGTTTATTAACTTATTGTTGACTACTTTGATAGATACGTTAGCCAAAAAGTAGAGCTCTACTGTATTATTGGCTGTTTTTTTTTCCTTTCTGTCATCTTTTGTTTTCAGTCCAAACTCGCTTATGTCCTTTTTGGATGATGAGTGTATGTTATTCATATAAAATTCACATAAGATGCATATACAGTTTATAAAGGAAGAAATTAATGAGAAATCAAAGGACACAGACTCTTTCCCTCCCTTAATGCCCTCTAGCCCTAAGCTACTTCTACCATTAATTTTTGTAAATCTAGCACATGTATTTTAGGCAAGGGAACTAATATCACACTTTTGTAATCTTAAAGAAAAAAGTAACATGAATCTTATCCAGCCTTAAACAAAGGGCAAGCTTTGGCCCTAGAGTGCCATTTCTACCCATTTTGTAAAGTCAGCTACTGTGCATATGTGCACCCGAGCATTCACTGATTTTACAGGATAAGGCGCAGTGAGCATTGTGTGCTGGAGACTGAGGTTAGGTCTTGAGGCTGTGCAGAAATCTGATGAAAGCTGAACATGAGCTGTAAAGTTGTTCAGGCATCTACAAAGTTAGTTTAAGAAAAGCTTCCCAACCCTCCTTTGTTCCACCTACACTAGCAAAACTTTTTTTTGCTTCAGTTGGGGAAAGGCATATAAGGGACTCTGTGTGTGGGTTTCAGATTTCTTCAACCCATATACACAAAGTATTTCATAACTGATGCTCTTTTAAGCTTCAGCCACACTGGGGCTTTGAGGTGATGCTATTAAATTGGAGTTAAAGAAAATCAACTGCTTGCTGAGTATGCGGGAGAGTGGGGGTGGAAGGGAAGTGTAAGGGCAGGCCCCAAACAAGAGACACCAACATCAGTGCTGAGCATCTGGTGAAACTCTGTGGCGGTATGACATTGCAGGAGGAAGACCTTTTAGAGACACGTGTCCTGCTGGAGTACTGATGAAGGAAAGCTTGCCAGGACCCACCAATGGGAACAGGAGGAGGAGAAAACAGGTAGGAGAGGCCTTGGGAAAGGGCTAAGGAGGAGAAATTGCCAGCAGCTTGGAATTTGCTGGTCTTACAAAGATTCAGGATGATCCCTTTTTACTCCACTTTATTTTCACTTCTGTGGTCTTCTTACTAATTATCATCTTCTGGTAGCCTCTCTCATTTTATGTCTTTTATTTTATTATTTGATAGAGTAAAATACTGAATACAAGATTTTCACCATAATTAGCCCAGGTATACATCTCCCTGGGGTTGAACGGGGTTAGGGTAGTTGGGGGTAGAATGGGAAGTTATTAGCAATGCTACAGGAATAAACTAAGAAAGATATTCAAAAAACCTTTAATGTTTTATATTCCCTAAAAGGATCTGGCAGCAAGATATAGTAGGTTTTTATACCAGGCAGATTAGTTTGGAAAAGGATTATCTAAATTTCCTTATCCACTTCTCCTTTAATACATTAAAGGCTAGCCTGGCTGACTTAGTTCAGAGAGCTGTCTTGGTGTGAAGAGAATATACTGTGTCTACAATTTTCTATTTTCTGGTAAGAGGATAAGATACAAGAGAAATAAATTATATGCCAGCAATTTCCATACCCCTGAGAATGGCCAGTGAGAAGAAGGAGGTAACAAAGAGAGTTAAGAAGCTAGAAGAGTATTCCCATTTTCTCCTCTTCAGGCTTATGTCCAAATAGGAGACACTACATTAAGTAAGTACTCCAACATTCAGGAGGAGTTGATTTGCAGACTTTCTTCTCCTAGCCTATGAGTGGGCTTCCATAAAGTAAATTTGACAGCTAATGGTAAACAGACCATGCAGTAGGTGACAGAGGGGTAAGTAGCTACTAGATAACAAAGGACATTGCCGTAGAACTAGAGAGATTACAATGCCTGTAGACTCTGCCCCACCTTTTTCATGCCACGTTCATTTGAATCACTCCCCTTCCCTTACACACCCTGTAGTGGGTTTAGTGGAAACTCCCCCCCAAAAAAGATACATCCAATTCCTAACCCTTGATACTTGAGTGGAGGCTTATTTAGAAATAGCCTTCACAGATGTAATTAAGATAAGGATCTTGAAATGCAATAATCCTGATTTAAGATGGGCCTTAAATCCAATGACTGGAGACTTCCCTGATGGTGCAGTGGTTAAGAATCCACCTGCCAATGCAGGGGAGATGGGTTCGATCCCTGGTCCCACATGCCACAGAGCAACTAAGCTGGTGCACGACAGCTACTGAGCCTGTGCTCTAGATCCCGTGAGCCATAACTACTGAGCCTGCATGCCCTAGAGCCCGTGCTCCACAACAAGAGAAGCCACCACAATGAGAAGCCCACACACCACAACAAAGAGTAGCCCCACTTGCAGCAACTAAAGAAAGCCCAAGCATAGCAACGAAGACCTAACACAGCCAAAAATAAATAAAATTTTTTAAAAATCCAATGACTGTTGTTTTTATATAAGTAAGGAGGGAGAGATTTGAGATACATAGATGCAGAGAGAGACACAGAGAAGAAGGCCATGTGAAGAGGGCGACAGATTGAAGTTATGCTGCCATAAACCAAGGAACACCAAGAGAATACTTTGAAATCAGTTTATTTATCTAAAATTTTCATCTTTTAAACCTTTGGAGGGGTGTTAAATTCTAAAGAACGTAGAATAATAGAGTCAGCATCCATGTATCCACCATCTTTCACCCAGACTCCAGTTATCAACTAGACCAATCTTGTTTCACACAATCCTTGTAACATGCAAAGCCGGTTCTTAATTTCCTTATTTGTGTGCTTCTACCTCCTCATCCTTATCTCCAGGACAGTAGTGCCTGGGAATTTACTAGTCCCTGGGTGGCCCTTGAATAATTATTGACATATGTGGGGCATGGAAACATAGCTTCTATGCATTGGGTCTGCAAATCTCAAAGGTTTGATCTGTACTCGTTACTTGCACAGCAGGACCATGTTAAAGCTACCTTCTGCAGGACATTCTGTGACATACCACCTGTTCACCCCTACTCTCATCTACTCTCTATGGGTGGTACTTTTACAGTAACAGAGTGTCCCACTTTGTGGAGCATACCATAGCTTATGAAAGAAGTCCTACAATGATGGATGTTTGGGTTATTTTCACTTTTTTGCTAATATAAAACAGTCCTTCAGTAAATAATCCTGTACATATTTTGTTTCCTATTGTTGCTAGTGTATCTTTGGGATACATTCCTAGAGATGGGATTGTTGAGTCAAAGTTCAAACGTATCTATAATTTCAGTAGATATTATTAAATTTTTCTTCATAACAATTGTATCACTTTAGGCAGGTATATTTTTGTCTACTTAAGAAAAATCTATTTGAATGTCATTATTTTAGGTGAAACAAGATTTTATATTTTGATTTACTTTAAACAAATGACTTAAGCCTATTTATGTGTTGATAAGATCAATGTATTTTGCTTTAGCCCTGACTTGTTATATGAATGAGCTTTGTTAGTTTCTGACCAATGAACTAAATAAAACATACAGTGCCTTTAGGACAGAATAAAAAGTTCCCACAAATATTTTGTGAGTTATAATCATCTCTGGAGTGTACACTTTTTAGAATTTTTTATTTGAAAAGCAAAAGAATTTAAGCAAATATTCTCTATGCTAAATCTGGTGGGACTTAGAGTCATAGTACTTTTGCAATGTCATACTGAGTATAAATCTATTTGCTTCTGTACTGCATGAAAGAGAGAAAGATGCTATAGGGTGATTCACGGTTGATGAGAAGAAATTAGTGAACTGCCCCTAAGTACTATCAACCTACTGTAGGTTAGAACTCTTCTTCCATCTGCTTCTCATATTTTCTGTTTCAAATTCTGCATGTAACAATGTCAAGAGCAGCAGTGGGAGTTTTCACCTGGTTTCTGTAATTCATTATGAGGCTAATTTTATGATTCATATTTTGGTCTGAAAGGATCAATATTAGATGAATCTCTAGGCTCAGATGATCCTTTGTCATCAGATACATTTACTGCCTGATATGTATGACTTACTGCTTGCTGAATGAAATATTTGTTAAAACTGGGGCTTCTTATTTTGACTTGGTATTTGGAACATGAGATTAGTTCTGTTCTGCAGTTGTGCTTTGTGCCGTTGAAAAGTTTCTTTGGATTCAGTGTTCTAAAACAGTTGTTATTTTCATTGTATTCTGCAAAATTTGAAAAGAAAAATAGACTTTGTGCCGTTTGTAGTATTTTCAGCAAGTTTGATAATAGTATATGCATGCAGGTGTATAGTTTATATGAACTGGATGTTTTCAATCCACTTTTCCTCCCCATAATTTCGTTGTGTTATCTCATATTTTAGGAAAACCAATATGTGCATTTTGAGTAAAAAAAAAAAGCAAAAACAAAATAGTTTTTTGAGTGAGAAACAAGTATGATAAGTTGGGTTCAACTGCCATCTACTAATTTTTAAAATTGTTTCTAGGGCAGGGTCATGATTAAAAATGACAGAAAAAACAAGCAAACATGTTTGTTTGGAATTTCTCTGCACAAGATAACTTTACTTGCTACTGGGTAAAGATTCTTATATGAATGGGTTTTTTGGATACCCCTAATGATAAAATGCCCTCTGTGTAGACAAAATGACCTCATGAATATGTTAAAAATCTGTAGAGGTTAATGTTAAGAACTGATGGGGACTGGAAAGGTAAAGGAAAGGAGCAATTGATGGGTAGTCCACAAGCCCACCTGAACAGTTGATAGATGAATTTGAATATCTCAGGAGAGGAGAGAGAGAGAGAGAGAGAGAGAGAGAGAGAGAGAGAGCGAGAGACACAGACATCAGTGAGGGCAACCATGTTGAGCTCCTGACATTTAGGTGAGATGACAGGCAGGGGGTGGGGGTAGCGCTCAATGGTTGATATGAGCTAATTCACAACTGTTTTGCTGGAGCCATAAAGGGACAAAAATACTAAGTTTCTGTTGTTTTTTCCTACTTATTATTGATACTACTTCAAATTAGAATTAGAATCATAGTGCAGCATAGGATCTCGGCCAATAAAGGAATCTTTGAAGTGATCTAAGTTCCCTGGTAAAGTGGATAATTCTTCAGAGACATGGTACTATCATCTGGGATCTTCGAGAATATTATCAAAAAGGGAAAGCACAGTGGTTTTAAATATAGCCTGTTTTTTTTTCTTTTTCTGGAAGCTTTAATTGGTGGACATTTTTTCTTATGTTGAGATGCTATGTACTTCCCTATGCCTTCCCAATATATATTCTAGTCCTGCTATCTAGAGAACTTCAGTGTAAGGTCAGATGCCTTTTGGAAGACAGGAAAATCCTTCAAATATCTGAACTTAAATATCAAGTAAGTCCTAGATGTTTTTCCCCCTCATTCTCCTTGCAGGTCAGACATTTCTTAGGACAAACTTTGCCTCTATCAAGCTTTTAAAATACGACATTCCAAAGATACAATACTTAATATGTTGAATGATAAACCCAGCATTTGGTTAATCTACTCTATGTTTATGTTTAAACACCTTATTTTCATTAATCATTTATTATTTAAGCACTGAATCATATTGCTAATTCCTTTCATAATTTTAGTCAGCACAAACTTTTAGGCATTTTCATATAAACTACTTTTTGTCAAGCTATTCTAAGCATATAATTATAAAATTGATTCTTTGAGTTCACTTGCAGGATATTTATTTTGGTTAAATTGATTTGTGTTAGTTTGGGCCCATCATTTACCATGCCATTTTTATTTTTGAACCTTGATAATGTCATCAATTACATTAGCTAATCCTCTTAGATTTGGGACATCTGAAAATTTAATCAGCATAATTTTTCCTTTTATATCTAAGGCATTAGTAAAAATGTTGACCGGCTCACAGTCAAGGTCAGAGTACAAAACTGTGCTGTTATAAGCATCTTTCTAGTTACATATTGATCCATGGTTCAGTGCTTTTGTATATTCATTCAACAAATATCTATTGAGTTTTTATTATGCATCAGAGACTAATCAAGCTGCTGGAGATAGGACAATAAAAACATACTAAATGTTGTCTTCATAGAGTGCACAGCGTTGCTGATGGCCTATATGGCACCTTTGTGCAAATTATTAAAAAAGCACCCTGTCAGGTGAATTCAGACTTTTTTTTTTTTTTTTTTTGCGGTGCGCGGGCCTCTCACTGTTGTGGCCTCTCCCGTGTGGAGCACAGGCTCCGGATGCGCAGGCTCAGCGGCCATGGCTCACGGGCCCAGCCGCTCCGTGGCATGTGGGATCTTCCCGGACCGGGGCACGAACCCGTGTCCTCTGCATCGGCAGGCGGACTCTCAACAACTGCGCCACCAGGGAAGCCCCAGACTTTTTTTTATTAAAGAAAACATACCTCTTTCTTGGGGAAATAGGCAAGTGCCAGGTGAATGGTTTGTCAAGAGGAACTGGCTGGACTTCAGCTCCCAAGGAGATCTGCAGCTGTCAACTTTATGCAATGTACAAACTGTGCAACTTTCCGTGATGACCCTTGCATAGTCTGATCTATTCAAATATTTCATGCCCTTATTAATTTTTACTCATTAATCAATGTTCATATTTATTGCACTTGCTTATCATGCTCTGGGAAGAGGGCTATGTTAACAAATGAAGAATGATTAATCTACCTTATAAGAATTATAAGAACAAGGAATGGAGGAAACTCAACCAAGGCATGTTCTTTCACAAAATTTAAATTACTTTCCAAGAGAATAATTAGTGTTACTATTGGAAATTTTAGAAGGGACATTTATCTGTCGACCAAAGATTTGTGCTCCTCTTTCCAGAGCATAGACTTGTAGCTCTGAGGTAGCTGACAGACAGGGACTGTGTTTCCCAGAGCCTTTGCTCTTTTTCTCCTGGGCCACATGCTAGCACTCAGTAATGAATAGCAACAGAATCAATCCATTCCACTTTTGGGCCAAAGAGCTTCAGATGTGGTTGTGTCTTCCTCATTCTCTTTCCCCAGCCACACCTGAAAGGAAAATATATGATGCCTTCCTGTAGTAGTTCTCAACATTTTTGGTCTCAAGATCCTATTACATCTTTAAACAGTACTGAAGAGTTCAAGAGCTTTTATATTTACGGATTATGCCCATCAATATTTACTGTATTAGAAATAAAAATTGAGAAACTTTTTAAAAGTGTTTATTTTAATAACTTTACCATAAAACAAACACCAGTTACATAAACAATCAAGTTTACAAAAAGTAACTCTATTTTCCAAAATTAAGAAATAGTGATAAAAGTGGCATTGTTTCACATTTTGGAATCTCTTTTATGTCTTTCTTTTTTTTTTTTTTTTTTTTATGGTACGTAGGCCTCTCCCTGTTGTGGTCTCTCCTGTTGCAGAGCACAGGCACCGGACGCACAGGCTCAGTGGCCATGGCTCACAGGCCTAGCCACTCCGCGGCATGTGGGATCTTCCCGGACCGGGGCACAAACCCGTGTCCCCTGCGTGGGCAGGCGGACTCTCAACCACTGCGCCACCAAGGAAGCCCTTTTATGTCTTACTTAATTGTTCATTCAAGTGGCTGTGATATCACATATCATATAGTTAGAGAAAATGCAACTGTTCACTTGTAGCATAAAAATAAAAAAGTCAAATAACATTTTAGTATTATTATAAAATTAGTTTTACCGCATGAATCCATTGAAAGGGTCTTGGAGATTTTTCAGGGTTCCTAGATCACTGCTGTTCTCTGGGAAGATGTAGCTTCCAAATAGAAAGAGTTGGGGGTCCCTGAAACACCATATGAAAATCTGTATTCTACAAGGAACACCAGTGTTGGACCATTACATGAAAGATAAACTACATTATATTAAGACACTAAGATTTTGGAGTTTATATATTATAGAAGCTAGAACTGCCCTATCTAGAAGAGAAATCCATAGAAAATACTAATTTTGATGTAGGAAATTTTCCTTTTTAATAATACGTATCCAGGAATGGGTCTTTTTTATTTCTAACAAACATGCCCAGCCAAGACCCAGCAAATGAAAACCGACATACTATACCCACAGGAAGCCCGAGAAATAATGGGATTTATTTGGTTGGGGAAAAAAATAACAGGAAAATTAAGGACATTGAATCTATTCCAAAAATGAGATGGCCATGGGAGCTTACTATTTCTTTCTAAGTTTATGAAAGCTGATCTAGGTAGTAGCTGTATGTGGGGTATGGGGGGTGATGGTAGAATGACCAGAGAAGTGGTTGAAATTGCAGTACATTGATTTGGGATTAAGCAGTGGAAATGATGACATGATCATTTACTCAAGTCCTTAGTAAATGTTCTCAATGAATTGGGAAATTGGACACATGGCCCCCATCTCCTTACAGAATATTTTTATGCTTTTATCAAGACTCCTCCACTTGTATGCCCCTCAGCTCTCTGTCTCACCACCAATATCTGCATTAGACAATTGGGTCCATTCTCATTCTGTCCTTTGTTCTTGTTTATCATTCACTACAAGAAGCACAGAATTACCAGGTAAAACTTCATGCCAAGTCTCCTATTCCAAGCACTGAGAACCACTGAGGGGAAAAAAAAAAGAAAGAAAGAAAAGAAAACTAAATAGGAAGGGGAGAGAGAGAGCAGCATTTCTTAAAAGTAAGCAGGAAGAGAGTCGAGAGATGGTAGTTGTATTTTTAGTTTTTTTAAGGAAACTCCATACTGCATACTGTTCTCCATAGTGGCTGTACCAGTTTACATTCCCGCCAGCAGTGCAAGAGGGTTCCCTTTTCTCCACACCCTCTCCAGCATTTATTGTTTCTAGATTTTTTGATGATGGCCATTCTGACCAGTGTGAGGTCATTGTGGTTTTGATTTGCATTTCTCTAATAATTAGTGATGTTGAGCATCTTTTCATGTGTTTGTTGGCCACCTGTATGTCTTCTTTGAAGAAGAAGAAATGTCTATTTAGGTTTTCTAATAGAAGACCATTTCTAATAGAAATGTCTATTTAGGTCTTCTGCACATTTTTTGATTAGGTTGTTTGTTTTTTGGGGCTGCATGTGCTGTTTGTATATTTTGGAGATTAATCCTTTGTCAGTTGCTTCGTTTGCAAATATTTTCTCCCATTCCGAAGGTTGTCTTTTTGTCTTGTTTATGGTTTCCTTTGCTGTGCAAAAGCTTTTAAGTTTCATTAAGTCCCATTTGTTTATTTTTGTTTGTATTCTCATTACTCTAGGAGGGGGGTCGAATGGGATTTTGCTGCGATTTATGTCGAAGAGTGTTCTACCTATGTTTTCCTCTAAGAGTTTTATAGTGTCTGGCCTTACATTTAGGTCTTTAATCCATTTTGAGTTTACTTTTGTGTATGGTATTAGGGAGTGTTCTAATTTCATGCTTTTACATGTCTAGTTATGTAACTAGACATATGATAACTAGCTGTCTAGTTATCCCAGCACCATTTATTGAAGAGGCTGTCTTTGCTTCATTATGTATTCTGGCCTCCTCTGTCATAGCTTAGGTGACCATAGGTGTGCGGGTTTATCTCTGGGCTTTCTATCCTGTTCCATTGATCTATATTTCTGTTTTTGTGCCAGTACCATATCCAGCAATCCCAATATTGGGTATATACCCAGAGAAAACCATAATTCAAAAAGATACATGCACCCAGTGTTCTCTGCAGCACTATTTACAATAGCCAGGACATGGAAACAACTTAAATGTCCATCAATAAAGGAATGGATAAAGAAGATGTGGTACATATATACAATGGAATATTATTCAGCTATAAAAAGGAAAGAAATTGGATCATTTGAAGAGACGTGGATGGACCTAGAGTCTGTCATACAGAGTAAAGTAAGTCAGAAAGAGAAAAACAAATATCATATATTAACGCATATATGTAGAATCTGAAAAATTGGTATAGACGATCTTATTTGCAAAGCAGAAATAGAGACACAGATGTAGAGAACAAACGTATGGATACCAAGGGGGAAAGTGGGGGTGGGATGAATTGGGAGATTGGGATTCACATATATACACTATTGATACTATGTATAAAATAGATAACTAATGAGAACCTACTGTATAGTACAGGGAACTCTATTCAGTGCTCTGTGGTGACCTAAATGGGAAGAAAATCCAAAAAAGCGAGGATATTTGCATACGTATAGCTGATTTACTTTGCTGTATAGTAGAAACTAACACAACATTGTAAAGCAACTATACTCCAATAAAAATTAAAAATAAAAAAGAAAGTCAAGAGGTGCATTTGAAGTCCCTGGTGTTCAAAGGACAGAGGGACAGAGGAAGTGTTTGAGGAACAGAATAACAAGAAAAACCTAGGATCAATAAATCAAAATAGGCTCTCTTTTCCCATCTTTATGTTCTATTTCAATCTGCACTCGCTTGGGGATAAATAAGCCATTTTCAGTTCTCTGTATTTAATTTTGTGCTCAGTGGAGTATGTTGAGCTCTACACGAGGTCTAGAAAATATTCTTTAGAAAGATGAGTAAAGATGTATTTTGAAGAAACCTTCTTGAGACTGGTTAATACTTAAAAAAACAACATTGAGTTTGTGTATACATAATCATGTATAATGATGATAAACTCAGAATTACAATGCCTATTAGGTAAAAGTTATTATTATGACCCTGCCCAGGGAGGACATGAAGAGGGAAGATGAGCCCTAATTTATTTATTTTTGGAATGTATCAACTGTGAAGGGGGAAGAACTTGTCATTTGGAGTCCTTTCTAGACCTGTGTTGCAATGATTTCTTGAACTCTTTCAGTGTAAGAATTGGAGGAGTGTCTGTAAACTATGGTGTAGGCTTGACTGACTAATCTATTGTTAAGGAAAAAAAAATTTCTTTTTCTAATAGCTAGACTTAACATTATGAAAGTCTTCTTTTCCTCTCATTTCTTAGTTAAGAAAAATTAATCAGTAATTATTGAGCAACACATTATAGTGCTATGGTAAAAAAATATATACTGTTAGAGACTACAATTCTTGACTTTAAGAATTTAGAAAGAAGAAAATTTTTGCCACATTTGACAATTCTAAGAGTGATAAATTATTTTTGGATATTCATTATGCAATATGAGAAAAATTACTGAGTTTGCAATGATTTTAGTGTATCTATAATTATCATTAGATATTACAAAATTTCTCTCTAGGATTTGACTTATGACTTAAAAAAATTGGAAAAACAAAATTACTGATTAAAAAACCTGTACAGTTTCCCTTTCATTCCTTTAAGTCACTTCTCTCCGAGTATGCAGTGCATGCAGTATTACTTATAAGAGTTAAGAAGCATGCTTACATACTCCACTGAACACAAAATTAAGTACAGAGAACAGAAAATGGCTTATTTATCCCCAAGCAAGTGGAGGTTGAAACAGAACATGAAGATGGGAAAAGATAGCCTATTTTGATTTATTGTCCCTAGGTCTTTCTTGTTGTTCTCTTCCTCAAACACTTCCTCTGTCCCTCTGTCCTTTGAACACCAAGGACTTCAAATGCATCTCTTGACCTTCTATCTGCTTACTTTTAAGAAGTGCTCCTCTATCATTCTCTCTCTCTCTGTGTCTGTCTCTGTCTCTCTTTTTCCCATTTAGTTTTCCTTTGTTTCTCAGTGGTTCTCAGTGCTTGGGATAGGAGAATTGTCATGAGGTTTTACATGGTAATTCTGTGCTTATTGTGGTTAATGACAAACGAGAACAAAGGACAAAATGAGAATGGACCCAGTCATCTAATGCAAATATTGGTGGTGAGACAGAGAAAGTTGAGGGGCATACAAGTGGAGGAGTCTTGACAGAAGCACAAAAATATTCTATAAGGAGATGGGGGCCATGTGTCCAATTTCCCAATTCATTGATATGGGACTTGAGTTGCTGATCCAGTGACATCAGGAATATAGACAGAGTCCTCCTTCTACTTCCAATTAGGCAAGACTCTTGGTGGTTGAGACTGGAGAGCCCACAGATATACACACTACATGGACACACTAAGTTCCAACAAACTCTTGGTTAGTGCAAATTCCTACTGATTCTAGAAATAGATTGACCAAGAATTATGGTATATGCTATTGTGAGTTTTATCTTTTGTGTCCATGCTTTCATATACACTTGACCGATATCTTGAGGAATTTTGTTCATGAGCCGGGTGACATGTCATTTACAAAGAGAAACTTCCCTCTATTTGCCTTTGAACTACAGGCATGCAGGTGTCAGCTGCTAATAATTCTCTGATTTGGACCTAGTAATCTCTTTTAATATTGTTTCTACTGTAGAGAAGCTTCCAAATAATGAGCAGTTAAAGAAATAGTCAAGATTGTTTGGCATATGCTTTAAAAATGCTTGAGATTAATATTATGATGATTTGAAAATACTGTGGCTTTTCTTTCAGAGCAAAGGTATAATTTAATTTTATAAATAATAATAATGCTCTTTCTTGTGCATGCAGTGAAAACTTTCTTTGGTTAAAAGTTACTTAATTCAGATGCACAACCAAGACCTATAATTATGAGACCAAGCCCAGCAATTACTCTGAGCCTTTTATCTATTTTGGCAGCTCCATGGAAAAAGAAGAAATTCAACTTTAGCAACTCAAGGGGAATCTAGTACTTTTTCAATCACTGGAGTTTTCCTGGGGATAAATCTGAACCTAGTTTTAAAGACCAAATGGTTCAACACTATTCATTATTCCACTGTTCTGCTTCTGAAATCAGATGTGCTGTTTCACTTTCGACTGTGAAGTTTTTCCAGTGTCTGAGCTTATTACCATACATCGGTTTAAGCAGACTCTCATTTTCTTACATTCTGCTCCTCTTCCTTCCTTTTGGTTCTTCTGCATGATTTCCCTGTCCTCACTGTCTGTCTGCTTTGTGTTTCCTTGCTCATCTTAGAGCAAGCTTGCCTACTCGCAGCTTGGGAGGCATTTAAATAGCTTGTTGTTTGCCAGCCCACTGCACTGTAGAGCTACAAATGGAAAGAAGAAAAGGGCTTGTGGACATTTCCCATTGTCCTTAAATATCCAGAGAGCTACTCTGCGATGAATTAACTGAAGACTGTAAGAAACATAAGGACGAACAGATATGGTCTCCTTTTCTAATCCATGTTATACAATTTCTGTGATGGATTTTTTTCTGTGATTCATCTAGTCCCCTTTTTGCTCCGTTTTGCAAAACAGGCAGAAACACATTTTATTTTCCTGCTGTGAAACAGCTTGCACAAAAACTGCAGCCTATATCATTTGTCTGGTCTCACACTAAAACACTGTAATTAAATATATATAATAATTTAATTACGGTTCATTCAAATCTGCTTCTCTCCTGTTTATTCTATTTTCAAGGAAAGATCATTAAAATGCCCAGAAATCTTAGTTCTTTTTTCTTTGTGATTTTTCTCATAGATATGCAGTAGAGTATTAATTGCTGCATTGTTTTGAATATTCTGAATGCTTCAACAGTATCACTTTCAGTCTTAAAGATTGGTCATAGGAACACACCTCTTATAAGTCCTGGTCTCTCTTCTTTTAATCCTAAGAGTGAACTAATTGAAGTGAGGTGAGCATTTCCTAACAGCACTGCTAAGATGTTTTAAGCCTATCTGCCTTTGCCTGCCTAGTAAAAGAATGCAAAAATGTATTCTATGTAAAAAAATACAAGAGCCCCTTTTTTCTTTCTCTCACCCACTCATACAGTTTTTCAGATAGCCGTAATCAAAATTCTGCAGCTTCCTCTCTCATGTTATGTTCTTTACATGACATCTAGAGGCCAAAATTGATGTGAGCCATAATTAATCTTTCCATGTGGCTATGCAGTCTCTTGGTATATCAGGGATAAGAATCACACAGTCTGCATACATAAACTTACAGAACATCCTAGCACCAATCTATATTCTGAGCTGTGCACAGTTTGATCCCTATCCTACGGATATGAAAGATAAAGGAAAGGAAAGCAGCCTTATGAAGAAAGAAGACTTGAAAGAATAAAACTCCTTTCTTATGACTTTGTATTTTATATGCAATAAACTCTGCTGTTAATTTTCACATAAATTTTGAAATAATCTAATTAACATTCCTGACATTTACCTAGGACAGTTAAAATCCGGCTGGTAATCAATAATGTAAATGTAAAGTGGCTGGTTAAATTTTCTTTTCTTTTCCATCAAAAATTTTAAGGGCAAAATTCATTTTATTGTCCCTTATTTGTTCTCAGAACACTCTTCTGACTCCAGCTTTAATCTGCAAATTCACAGAAAGCTCAGAAAACTATTTAAATCATATGAAGGATAATTGATGCTATCACCACTTGACTACAAAGCAGTTCTATGCATTTTTTTCAACAGTTCTTGCAAAATAAATATCAGAACCATTGAATCACTATAGTTGTAATTAAGGCAATATTCCAAGCTTCCCTTTCTAAATACTTTGAATATCAGAAAATTTAAATACCATCATTTTATAATTGAATCATGGGGATGAAGATGTTTAAATTTCTTATATATTGTGATGATGCAATAAGAATGAATGTTTGTGTCCCCTCCAAATTCATGTGTTGAGACCGTAACTCCCCATATAATAGTATTAGGAGCTGGGGTCTTTGGGAGGTCATGAGGGTGGAGCCCTCAAGAATGGGATTAATGCCCTTAATCTCAGAGAGCTCTCTCACTCTCTTTTCACCATGTGAAATCACAAAGAGAAGTTGGCAGTTGGTAATCTGAGAGGGCTCTCACCAGAACCTTACCATGCCAGCAACCTGATCGTGGAATTCCAGCCTTCAAAACTCTGAGAAATAAATTTCTGCTGTTTATAAACCTCCTATTCTATAGTAATTTGTTATAGGAGCCTCAACTAAGACAGATGATAACCTTAACTATGACTATTAAAATATATGTTTCATACACACATATACACAAACATATATATGTATACACACACAGTTGATTAAGTCTTCCATAGATTTTTACTGTTAAACATACATATCTGGCCTAAAATCATATCATTCCAGCTCGTTTAAATGATGGAATAAATAACTACTCTTTTGTATGTATTTGTGTGTGTGCACACATGTGTATATGTGTATGTGGTGAACTTGATCAGTTTCTCTCGTTGGCAATGCTCTGTTTTGAGGCTGTCTATATTGCTACACGTACATGTGGCTCACTGCATTCTACTGCTGCCTTATGGTCCATATCCATCACATTTTACTGACCAATTCCCTGGTGATGGATACCTAGGATGCCTATGTTTTCTATTACCATAAAAAATGCTAAGATAAGTTTTCTATAAATATCATCATAATAATTTGTGCAAGTATTTTCTGGAATATATACTAAGACTGAGATTTCTGTGTCATAGGAAACACGCATACATAATTTTGCTAAATATTGCCAGATGGCTTTCCAGAATAGCTGTTGCAGTATACACTGCTAGCACGGCACGAAAATTCCTGTCTACCCACATTCTTGCCAATAATTGGAATGTTCCCATGTTCTGATTTTAAACATTCTGATGAATATAAAGTTATATCTCATTGTTAAAATTGCAATCATTTGATGAAGAGTAAGTTTGAACAACTCTACGTATACTTGCCATATGTTTAGATTCCTCTGTGAATTGCCTTTTCAAATCTTTAGTTCGTTTTTCTATCAAAGTTTCTATCTTTTTCTTGGAGATTTGCAGTTACTTGTTCCAAAAGTTCCTGGACCCAATTGCAAGCTGTAAGTGGAAGCTTCCCCACACCAACAAGAAATTCTCAGATGCCAGTAGGGTATCCAAGAATTCAACTCAATTCTGATACAGTCTATCTGGAGGATAGAAACAGATTCTGCAGGTTCAGTCCTACAGGTCAGCTCTCCACTTAAGACACCAGTGACAAGCCCAAGTTGTTACCTATGCTTCTGACCAACCAGCTACAAATTGGAGATTCCCACAACCCCCTCCAACTCAGGATGCCAATTGCAAGTCCAAGTTGTTATCTGTACCTCTGACCAACTGGTGGTAAATCAGAGGTTCCCACTATTACCTGAAAACTGTGTTTGCCTCTAGGTGAGGGTTGAGCCAAAGGATACAACTAAGCCAAAGAACAGGAGCAAGAAGGATTTATTACTTGCAGCAAATAGGAAGAACACCAGGAATCTTTCCCAAAGCAATGTCTCTCTGAACAGAAAATTGGGGAAGCTTTAAGCTAAGCATACATGCATATTCATGAACAGGCTTGGGCAGTGTATGCATATCCATGAGGGGGCTTGAACAGAGGAGAATTCCACATAGAAATGGGGTAAAGATTGACAGAGTCCAAGCTTTAGTTGACTGAAATTATGAGAGTCAGAAAAGGTCGACATCATCATTCCACAGGTTCCAGTCTGGGGGCAGCATGTAGTTACCAATCTCCAGGGGTCTTAGTTCCTGCAGAACTCAAAGATGTGTATTACATTGTTATGTATATCCCTTGAGGAGGAACTATTGTTTCTTAACTGCTTTTCCTTTGATCCTGCGTTCCTTTGTTCCCTGAAGATCATGAGTTACTGAGACCTGATCAAGGGCAAGCACTGTGGCCAGGCTTAGATCATAAAATGATTTATGCCAAAGATGGCTTCTCCTATGTCAAGAAATCCATGCCTGTTTCTCTTTCTCCACGGACCCCCTACCCTATCTGCTTACACCACCAGTCTCTCTTCGAATTCAGTTAATTTGCTAGAATGGCTCATAGAACTCAGGAAAACCCATTTACTCACTAGATTACTGATTTATTATGAAAGATGTCAGTGGTGTCAATACCTATCAACAGACAGATGAAGAGATACATAGAGTGAAGTCCTGAACAAAGGGGCTTCTGTCCTTGTGGAGCAAGGGGCTGGTGGCACAGTGGTTCCATACCGGGGAACAAGATACATTCTTGTTCCCCGGTATGGAAGCTCTCTGAAAAGTAATAAAAAGCGGTCCTTTAGGCTCTTTATGGAGGCTTCATAGTCATGATTGACTGAACCATTGGCCATTGGTGATTGATTCAATCTCCAGCCCTTTTCCCCTTCCCAGAATTCAGAGGGTGGGACTGAATGTTCTAACCCTCTAATCACATGGTCCTCCTGGCAACCAGCCCCCATCCTTGGGTGGGACCCAAAAGTCACCTCTTCTGAAGCCTTTATGGGAATTGAGGACAAGAGACCAAATATTATCCCACTGCTCTTATCACTCAGGAAATTCCAAGGGTTTTGGGAGCTGTGAACCAGGAAATGTGGACGAGAAATATATATTTGGCCTTCTAAATGACCAAATATATATTTTTCTATAAAACAAATGTACTTTTTTTTTTTTTTTTTTATGCGTTACGCGGGCCTCTCACTGCTGTGGCCTCTCCCGCCGCGGAGGACAGGCTCCGGACGCGCAGGCCCAGCGGCCATGGCCCACGGGCCCAGCCGCTCCGCGGCACGCGGGATCCCCCCAGACCGGGGCACGAACCCGCGTCCCCCGCACCGGCAGGCGGACCCTCAACCACTGCGCCACCAGGGAAGCCCCCAAATGTACTTTTATATATTCTTTTTTAATCATTTATCAGCTTTAGATGTTGCAAATATATTCTTCCAATCTGCCCTTTCTATTAAATTGTCCTTAATTTTGATGAGGTCAAATCCATTTGTTTTTAGTTTATGATTTTTTGCTTTTTAGATTTTTAAAATATTTATTTCCATACAGCTAGATCATAAATATCTTCTTCAATTGATAATTTGACTTTATATTTATCTTTCTATAATTGGGCCTTTAATCTGGTCTCTAATTGGGTCTTTTATCTATTGTGTAAAGTAGAAATCCAGATTTAATTTTCTCTATATAGTGAGACAATTTTCCGTATAATATCATGAAAAATATCTGTCCTTTCCCCATGACTTGTCCTTTCCCCCCACCTTGTCGAGATATAATTGACATATAGCATTGTATGAATATAAGATAACATGATGATTTGATATACATACATATGTAAACAAAGAATGTTGCCCACCATTCCAGTTCTACAAGGATCAAATCATTAGCCGCTGCAATCACTTACCTACAAGTACATCCTGAAAGGAATTCAGGATGAGCATTCTGGGTGTTGGATATACAGGCCCCTAGATAGTTAAGAGGTATATCTAAGGAAGATTTTCAAAGACCCAAGATTCTTGCATCTTCCCATACATAGATAAGCACTAAAATCTTTAACTTATGATATCTGGGGTTTTTCTGTTTGTTTTATTTATTTGTTTGTTTGTGATTAGCAGTAATCCTTTACCAAGATGTATGCTTGACTACTTTGGAGCAGTTCCTCAGTTATCTGAGAGGTTGTCTCCTGGGCTATAATCTGCTGTAAGACACTGAATAAAACACCACTCACAGCTCTAATGTGCATTTTTTAGTTGACATATATTGCAAAATTATTACCAGAATAAGGTTAGTTAACACATTCATCACCTCACATTACTCTGTGTGTGTGTGTGTGTGTGTGTGTGTGTGTGTGTGTGTGTGTATGGTGAGAATATTTAAGATCTACTCTCTTAGCAACTTCCAAATATATAATACAATACCGTTAACTATAGTCACCATGCCGTGTATTAGATCCCCAGAAGTTATTTATCTTATAACTGGGAATTTGTGCCCTTAGACCAATCCCCAGCTCCTGGTAACCACCATTCTATGCTCTGTGTCTATGAGTTTGTTTGTGTGTTTGTTTATTCCACATATAAGTGAGATCATACAATATTTGTCTTTCTCTGTCTGACTTATTTCCCTTAGCATAATGGCTTCAAAGTCAGTCCACGTTGTTGCAGATGGCAGAATTTCCTTCCTTTTTATGGCCAAATAATATTCCATTTTAACTTCTGATAGACATTTAGGTTCTTTCCATCTCTTGGCTATTGTGAATAATGCTGCAATAAATATGTGAATGCATATGTCTCTATGAGACAGTGATTTTGTTTCCTTCAGATATATACCCAGAACTGGGATTGCTGGATTATATGTAGTTCTACTTTTAGTTTCATAAGAAACCTCCATACTGCTTTCCATGGTGATTGCACTAATTTACATTCCCACCAACGGTACACAAGGGTTTCCTTTTCTCTAAACCCTATCCAGCTATTGTTATTTCTTGTTTTTTTGATAATAGCCAGACTAACAGGTAAGAGGTGATATTTCATTGTGGTTTTAATTTATATTTCTCTGATGATTAGTGATGTCGAATACTTTTTTAAAAATTTTTATTTATTTATCTATTTACATCTTTATTGGAGTATAATTGCTTTACAATGGTGTGTTAGTTTCTGCTTTATAACAAAGTGAATCAGTTATACATATACATATGTTCCCATATCTCTTCCCTCTTGCGTCTCCCTCCCTCCCTATCCCACCCCTCTAGGTGGTCACAAAGCACTGAGCTGATCTCCCTGTGCTATGTGGCTGCTTCCCACTAGCTATCTATTGTATGTTTGGTAGTGTATATATGTCCACGCCACTCTCTCACTTTGTCACAGCTTACCCTTCCCCCTCACCATATCCTCAAGTCCATTCTCTAGTAGGTCTGTGTCTTTATCCCTGTCTTACCCCTAGGTTGTTCATGACATTTTTTTACTCCTAAATTCCATATATATGTGTTAGCATATGGTATTTGTCTTTCTCTTTCTGACTTACTTCACTCTGTATGACAGACTCTAGGTCCATCCACTTCATTACAAATAGCTCAATTTCATTTCTTTTTATGGCTGAGTAATATTCCATTGTATATGTGTGCCACCTCTTCTTTATCCATTCATCTGATGATGGACACTTAGGTTGTTTCCATCTCCAGGCTATTGTAAATAGAGCTGCAATGAACATTTTGGTACATGACTCTTTTTGAATTATGGTTTTCTCAGGGTATATGCCCCCTAGTGGGACTGCTGGGCCATATGGCAGTTCTATTTGCAGTTTTTTAAGGAACGTCCATACTGTTCTCCACAGTGGCTGTATCAATTCACATTCCCACCAGCAGTGCAAGAGTGTTCCCATTTCTCCACACCCTCTCCAGCATTTATTGTTTTCAGATTTTTTGATGATGGCCATTCTGACTGGTGTCAGATGATATCTCATTGTAGTTTTGATTTGCATTTCTCTAACAATTGATGATGTTGAGCATTCTTTCATGTGTTTGTTGGCATTCTGTATATCTTCTTTGGAGAAATGTCTATTTAGGTCTTCTGCCCATTTTTGGATGGGGTTGTTTGTTTTTTTGTTATTGAGCTGCATGAGCTGCTTGTAAATTTTGGAGATTAATCCTTTGTCAGTTGCTTCATTTGCAAATATTTTCTCCCTTTCTGAGGGATGTCTTTTGGTCTTGTTTATGGTTTCCTTGGCTGTACAAAAGCTTTGAAGTTTCATTAGGTCCCATTTGTTTATTTTTGTTTTTATTTCCATTTTTCTAGGAGGTGGGTCAAAAAGGATCCTGCTGTGATTTATGTCATAGAGTGTTCTGCCTATGTTTTCTTTAAGAGTTTGATAGTTTCTGGCCTTACATTTAGGTCTTTAATCCATTTTGAGCTTATTATTGTGTATGGTGTTAGGGAGTGATCTAATCTCATACTTTTACATGTACCTGTCCAGTTTTCCCAGCAACACTTAGTGAAGAGGCTGTCCTTTCTCCACTGTACATTCCTGCCTCCTTTATCAAAGATAAGGTGACCATATGTGCCTGGGTTTATGTCTTGGCTTTCTATCCTGTTCCACTGATCTATCTTTCTGTTTTTGTGCCAGTACCATACTGTCTTGATTACTGTTGCTTTGTAATATAGTCTGAAGTCAGGAAGCCTGATTCCTCCAGCTCCGTTTTTCGTTCTCAAGATTGCTTTGGCTATTCGGGGTCTTTTGTGTTTCCATACAAATTGTGAAATTTTTTGTTCTAGTTCTGTGAAAAATGCCAGTGGTAGTTTGATAGGGATTGCATTGAATCTGTACATTGCTTTGGGTAGTAGAGTCATTTTCACAATGTTGATTCTTCCAATCCAAGAACATGGTATATCTCTCCATCTATTTGTATCATCTTTAATTTCTTTCATCAGTGTCTTATAATTTTCTGCATGCAAGTCTTTTGTCTCCTTAGGTAGGTTTATTCCCAGATATTTTATTCTTTTTTTTTTGCAGTGGTAAATGGGAGTGTTTTCTTGATTTCACTTTCGGATTTTTCATCATTAGTGTATAGGAATGCCAGAGATTTCTGTGCATTCTGTGCATTAATCTTGTATCCTGCTACTTTACCAAATTCATTGATTAGCTCTAGTAGATTTCTGGTAGCATCTTTAGGATTCTCTATGTATAGTATCATGTCATCTGCTAACAGTGACAGCTTTACTTCTTCCTTTCTGATTTGGATTCCTTTTATTTCCTTTTCTTCTCTGATTGCTGTGGCTAAAACTTCCAAAACTATGTTAAATAAGAGTGGTGAGAGTGGGCAACCTTGTCTTGTTCCTGATCTTAGTGGAAATGCTTTCAGTTTTTCACCATTGAGGACGATGTTGGCTGTGGGTTTGTCATATATGGCCTTTATTATGTTGAGGAAAGTTCCCTCTATGCCTACTTTCTGGAGGGTTTTTATCATAAATTGGTGTTGAATTTTGTCAAAAGCTTTCTCTGCATCTATTGAGATGACCATATGGTTTTTCTCCTTCAATTTGTTAATATGGTATATCACATTGATTGATTTCCATATATTGAAGAATCCTTGTATTCCTGGAATAAACCCCACTTGATCATGGTGTATGATCTTTTTAATGTGCTGTTGGATTCTGTTTGCTAGTATTTTGTTGAAGATTTTTGCATCTATGTTCATCAGTGATATTGGCCTGTAGTTATCTTTCTTTGTGACATCCTTGTCTGGTTTTGGTATCACGGTGATGGTGGCCTCGTAGAATGAGTTTGGGAGTGTTCCTTCCTCTGCTATATTTTGGAAGAGTTTGAGAAGGATAGGTGTTAGCTCTTGTCTAAATTTTTTTTTTTTTTTTTTGTGGTACACGGGCCTCTCACTGCTGTGGCCTCTCCCGTTGTGGAGCACAGACTCCGGACATGCAGGCTCAGCAGCCATGGATCACGGGCCTAGCCGCTCCGTGGCATGTGGGATCTTCCCAGACCGGGGCACAAACCCATGTCCCCTGAATTGGCAGGCGGACTCTCAACAACTGCACCACCAGGGAAGCCCTTGTCTAAATTTTTGATAGAATTCACCTGTGAAGCCTACTGGTCCTAGGCTTTTGTTTGTTGGAAGATTTTAAATCACAACTTCAATTTCAGTGCTTGTGATTGGTCTGTTCATATTTTCTATTTCTTCCTGATTCAACCTTTTCAGGTTGTGCATTTCTAAGAATTTGTCCATTTCTTCCAGGTTGTCCATTTTATTGGCATAGAGTTGCCTGTACTAATCTCTCATGATCGTTTGTATTTCTGCAGTGTCAGTTGTTAATTCTCCTGTTTCATTTCTAATTCTATTGATTTGAGTCTTCTACCTGTTTTTCTTGATGAGTCTGGCTAATGGTTTATCAATTTTGTTTATCTTCTGAAAGAACCAGCTTTTAGTTGTATTGGTCTTTGCTATCGTTTCCTTCATTTCTTTTTCATTTATTTCTGATCTCGTCTTTATGATTTCTTTCCTTCTGCTAACTTTGACGTTGTTTGTTCTTTCTCTAGTCCCTTTAGGTGCAAGGTTAGGTTGTTTATTCGAGATGTTTACTGTTTCTTAAGGTAGGATTGTATTGCTATAAGCTTCCCTCTTAGAAATGCTTTTGCTGCATCCCATAGTTTTGGGTCGTCGTGTCTCCATTGTCATTTGTTTCTAGGTATTTTTTTATTTCCTCTTTGATTTCTTCAGTGATCACTTCATTATTAAGTAGTGTAATGTTTAGCCTCCATGTGTTTGTATTTTTTTACAGTTCTTTTCCTGTAATTGATATCTAGTCTCATAGTGTTGTGGTCGGAAAAGATACTTGATACAATTTCAATTTTCTTAAATTTACCAAGGCTTGATTTGTGACCCAAGATATGATCTATCCTGGAGAATGTTCCATGAGCACTTGAGAAAAATGTGTATTCTGTTGTTTTTGGATGGAATGTCCTATAAATATCAATTAAGTCCATGTTGTTTAATGTCTCATTTAAAGCTTGTGTTTCCTTACTTATTTTCACTTTGGATGATCTGTCCATTGGTGAAAGTGGGGTGTTAAAGTCCCCTACTATGAATGTGTTACTGTCCATTTCCCCTTTTATGGCTGTTAGTATTTGCCTTATGTATTGAGGTGCTCCTATGTTGGGTGCATAAATATTTACAATTGATATATCTTCTTCTTGGATCGATCCCTTGATCATTATGTAGTGCCCTTCTTTCTCTCTTCTAATAGTCTTTATTTTAATGTCTATTTTTGCCTTATATGAGAATTGCTACTCCAGCTTCCTTTTGGTTTCTAATTGCATAGAATATCTTTTTCCATCCCCTTACTTTCAGTCTGTATGTGTCTCTAGGTCTGAAGTGGGTCTGTTGTAGACAGCATATATATGGGTCTTGTTTTTGTATCCATTCAGCCAGTCTGTGTCTTTTGGTAGTAGCATTTACTCCATTTACATTTAAGGTAATTATCAATATGTATGTTCCTATTGCCATTTTCTTAATTGTTTTGGGTTTGTTAGTGTAGGTCTTTTCCTTCTCTTCTGTTTCTTGCCTAGAGAAGATCCTTTAGCATTTGTTGTAAAGGTGGTTTTGTGGTGCTGAACTCTCTCAGCTTCTGCTTGTCTGTAAAGGTTTTAATTTCTCCATCAAATCTGAATGAGATCCTTGCTGGGTAGAGTAATCTTGGTTGCAGGTTTTTCTCCTTCATCACTTTAAATATGTCCTGCTAGTCCCTTCTGACTTGCAGAGTTTCTGCTGAGAGATCAGCTGTTAACCTTATGGGGATTCCCTTGTGTATTGTTTGTTGTGTTTCGCTTGCTGCTTTTAATATGTTTTCTTTGTATTTACTTTTTGATTAATATGTGTCTTGGCATATTTCTCCTTGGATTTATCCTGTATGGGCCTCTCTGTGCTTCCTGGACTTGATTAACTATGTCTTTTCCCATATTAGGGAAGTTTTCAAGTATAATCTCTTCAAATATTTTCTCAGTCCCTTTCATTTTCTCTTCTTCTTTCGGAACCCCTATAATTCGAATGTTGGTGTGTTTAATATTGTCCCAGATTTCTCTGAGACTGTCCTCAGTTCTTTTCATTCTTTTTTTTTTATTCCGATCTGCAGTAGTTATTTCCACTATTTTATCTTTCAGGTCACTTATCCATTCTTCTGCCTCATTTATTCTGCTATTGATCCCATCTAGAGTATTTTTAATTTCATTTATTGTGTTCTTCATCGTTGTTTGTTTCATCTTTAGTTCTTCTAGGTTCTTGTTAAATGTTTCTTGCATTTTGTCTATTCTATTTCCAAGATTTTAGATCATCTTTACTATCATTATTCTGAATTCTTATTTAGGTAGACTGCCTATTTCCTCTTCATTTGTTAGGTCTGGTGGGTTTTTATCTTGCTCCTTCATCTGCTGTGTGTTTTTCTGTCTTCTCATTTTGCTTATCTTACTGTGTCTGGGGTCTCCTTTTTGCACGTTGCAGGTTTTTAGTTCCCGTTGTTTTTGGTGTCTGTCCCCAGTGGCTAAGGTTGGTTCAGTGGGTTGTGTAGGCTTCCTGGTGGAGGGGACTAGTGCCTGTGTTCTGGTGGATGAGGCTGGATCTTGTGTTTCTGGTGGGCAGGTCCACGTCTGGTGGTGTGTTTTGGGGTGTCTGTGGACTTATGATTTTAGACAGCCTCTCTGCTAATGGGTGGTGTTGTGTTCCTGTCTTGCTAGTTGTTTGGCATAGGGTGTCCAGCACTGTAGCTTGCTGGTTGTTGAGTGAAGCTCGGTGTTTGTGTTGAGTTGGAGATCTCTGGGAGATTTTCGTTGTTTGATATTATGTGGAGCTGGGAGGTCTCTTGTGGACCAGTGTCCTGAAGTTGGCTCTCCCACCTCAGAGGCACAGCACTGACCCCTGGCTGCATCACCAAGAGCCTTTCATCCACATGGCTCAGAATAAAAGTGAGAAAAAGTAGAGAGAAAGAAAGAAATAGGATAAAGGAAAATATAATAAGGTAAGATAAAATAAAATAAAGTTATTAAAATAAAAAAATAATTATTAACAAAAAAATTTTTAAAAAAAAGGATGGATTGAACCCTAGGACAAATGGTGAAAGCAAAGCTATACAGACAAAATCTCACACAGAAGCATACACATACACACTCACAAAAAGAGGAAAAGGGGAAAAAACAATAAATCTTGCTCTCAAAGCCCACCTCCTCAATTTGGAGTGATTCGTTGTCTATTCATGTATTCCACAGATGCAGGGTACGTCAAGTTGATTGTGGAGCTTTAATCTGCTGCTTCTGAGGCTGCTGGGAGAGATTTCCCTTTCTCTTCTTTGTTCTCACAGCTCCCAGGGGCTCAGCTTTGGATTTGGCCCTGCCTCTGCATGTAGTTCGCCGGAGGGCGTCTGTTCTTCGGTCAGACAGTACGGGGTTAAAGGAGCCGCTGATTCAAGGGCTCTGGCTCACTCAGGCCGTGGGGAGGGAGGGGTGCAGAGTGCGGGGTGAGCCTGTGTCGGCAGAGGCTGGCGTGACGTTGCACCAGCCTGAGGCGCGCTCTGCGTTCTCCCAGGGAAGTTGTTCCTGGATCACAGGACCCTGGCAGTGGCGGGCTGCACAGGCTCCTCGGAAGGCAGATGTGGAGAGTGACCTGTGCTCGCACACAGGCTTCTTGGGAGCGGCAACAGCAGCCTTAGTGTCTCATGCCCGTCTCTGGGGTCCGCACTGTTAGCCGCAGCTCGCGCCTGTCTCTGGAGCTCCTTTAAGCAGCGCTCTTAATCCCCTCTCCTCACACACTAGGAAACAAAGAGGGAAGAAAAAGTCTCTTGCCTCTTCGGCAGGTGCAGACTTTTTCCCGGACTCCCTCCCAGCTAGCTGTGGTGCACTAACCCCTTCAGGCTGTGTTTACGCCCCCAGTCCACTCCCTGTGCTCCACCAAAGCCCGAGCCTCAGCTCCCAGCCCCGCCCGCCCTGGCGGTTGAGCAGACAAACCTCTCGGGCTGGTGAGTGCTGGTCGGCACCAGTCCTCTGTGTGGGAATCTCTCCGCTTTGCCCTCCTCACCCCTGTGGCTTCGTTCTCCTCTGCAGCCCCGAAGGTCCCCTGCCTCTGCCACCCACAGTCTCTGCCAGAGAAGGGGCTTCTAGTGTGTGGAAACCTTTCCTCCTTCACGGCTCCCTCCCACTGATGCAGGTACCGTCCCTATTCTTTTGTCTCCGTTTATTCTTTTTTCTTTTGCCCTACCCAGGTACATGGGGACTTTCTTGCCTTTTGGGAGGTCTTAGGTCTTCTGCCAGTGTTCAGTAGGTGTTCTGTAGGAGTTGTTCCACGTGTAGATGTATTTCTGATGTATCTGTGGGGAGGAAGGTGATCTCCGCATCTTACTCTTCCGCCATCTTCCCCCTCTCTCCCCAAACTTGCCTTTAAAAATAGCCTTTCATTTATTTATTTGATCTATTTCTTTCCATCAAGAGCCATCCTCAGAGTTGGCTGCGAGAACACAGACGTAAGGGCAGAAGCTAGTACGATTTTCGGTTGAATTTAGAAGACAGTCCTGGAGCCTCACTTTTCCCTTCTGGCTCAGGGGGTGGCTGGCGGCCGCGGCAGGGTATGGGCGGGAGATCCTGGGCCGAGAATCCCACGGCTGCCTCTGCGTGGGGCAGATGGGCTGCCCTTTTTATGTTCTTGCTGGCCATTTGCATGTCTTCTTTAGGAAATATCTATTCAGACCCCCTGCCCATTTTCTAATCAGGTTATTTGGTTTTTGCTATTAAGTTGTATGAGTTCCTTATATATTTTGGATATTAACCAGTTAAGTGATAGATGGTTTGCAAATATTTTTCTCTATTTTGTCAGTTGCCTCTTCATTCTGTTGTTTCTTTTGTTGTGCAGAAGCTTTTAAATTTGATATAGTCCCATTGGTTGATTTTTACTTTTGTTTCTTGTGCTTTTGTTATTATGTGCAAATAATCATTGCCATGACTAATGTCAAGTAGCTTTTTCCCTATATTTTCCTCTGGGAGTTTTACAGTTTCAGGTTTTATAGTTAAGTCTTTAATCTGTTTCAAGTTATTTTTATAAATGGTGTAAGATAGGGGTCCAATTTCATTATTTTGCATTTGGATATCCAGTTTTGCCAACATCATTTATTAAAGACTCCCTTTTCCTCATTGGGTTTTCTTGGCTCTTTTATCAAATATTAGTTGATCTCATATGTGTGGGTTTATTTCTGGGTTTTTTATTCTGTTCTGTTGGTCTATGTGTCTGTTTTTAATGCCAGTATCATACTGTTTTGATTACTATAGCTTTATAATATAGCTTGAAATCTGAATGTGTGCTATCTCCAGCTTTGTTCCTCTTTCTCAGGATTGCTTTGACTATTTGGGGTCTGTTGCAGTTCCATACAAATTTTAGTATTTTTTTTCCTATTTCTGTGAAAAATTTCAATGATTTTTTTTTTTTTTTTTTTTTTCTGTACGCGGGCTCCGGCTGTGCAGGCTCAGTGGCCATGGCTCATGGGCCCAGCCGCTCCATGGCATGTGGGATCTTCCCGGACCAGGACACAAACCCGTGTCCCCTGCATCGGCAGGCAGACTCTCAACCACTGCGACACCAGGGAAGCCCCTCAATGAAGTTTTAATAGGGGTTTCATTGAATCTATAAATGGCTTTGGGTAGTATGGACATTTTAACAATATTAATTCTTTTGATTGTGGTGGCATCTTATTGTGTATCAGAAACCCATATATACATCCTCTATTTATTTATTTACCTATTCCTCACTGATACTATATCATGCTTGGCCTAAGCTTCTTTCTTGTGTATTCTGACTGGTTGGATAAGTCACATATCTTTGTTCTTTATCAAAATTACCTAATGTACAATATATGTGAACATTTATATTTTATATGAATATTAGAATTAGTTTATTGAGTTTTAAAGACATATTTCAACTTGAATTAGAGTATTATTGAACTTGTAGGTTTGGAGAGAAAGTTAAATGCTTCTGTATATGCATAGAATTTATTTTCACATATTTAAATCCCCTTTTGTGTCTTTTAAGAGAACATATATATTTTCTCCAGAAAGTTCGTATGTATTTTTTGACTGAACTGATTCCTAAATATGTAATAATTTTGTTAATAATGAGACTGATGCCTTATTTTCTATTATATTTTCTAGTTGGCTATTGCTCATAAGAAAAATTTATTTTTAAGTAGATTGATTTTAAGTAGATTATGTATCCAGATAGCTTGCTGAACTCTCCTAATAGTTCTAATACTTTTTTGTTTCTGTTGGATTTTTTTTTCTTAATGCTTAGTGCATCATCTTGTGCTAGATTCATTGGTCTGAAGAGATATGCTGGATTTTTGTCTTTTGCCCTTTCAGACCAACTTCTCATGATTCTTCACCTTCCTGTGTGCCCTGAGAGGTTGAATCCACTAGCTGGTTTTTTGCCCTCTGGCTTCTGATTGGATTCAGTTAATTAGAGTTGCTGGCAGGAGATCAGAGGGTAACAGTCAAGTGATTTTAAGGTATTGATTCCCCTGGTTCTCTCTCAACCTTGCCAGTAATCTAGTAGTGGTTGAATTTCTCTACTGATGATCACAACTCCTGTTAACAGTTCTCTTTCCTATAGTTATAATTCTTTCTCTGGCTCTGTTAAACATTTATTTTTCTGTTCAGGCTTCGGGGTGGTAACAGCTTCCATTTTTGCCAGACCCGAGGTACTGTCCCACCATTTGTTAGTTTCCATTAGCCCTGTTCACAAGATAGGAGGGAAAGAATCAGCACTGGGTAATGTGTCAACTTCAGAGGGAACTAGTACCAATTCTATACATGCCAGATAAACTTTACCTCTTCTTTTTGACCCTAATCCAATGCTTGAGGATCTCTAGGCATCCTAGTGTGAGGTGGGTGGGAAGTAGAAAAACAAGGTATGGTGAAAAGACAGCCTTGACACTCTACCCAGTCCTGACTTCTGTGTTGAAAGCACTAAAGGGATGAATAGGAAAGAAGCTTTAAATTGGCTGAAAATTAATAAATGATAAATTATAATAAATTAACTATAATTTTAATTTATAAAAATTTAAAATTGATAAAAATTAAATTTTATCATTTAATTTATACTGTTGTTATGAATGAAAGTGACAAGAAATTAAAAAAAAAATCTTAATGTATCCAGTAAAAGTGAGTCTTGTCTGAAATTTCATAGGTAGGCAGAGAAGAACAAAGAATGAATATGCAGATTGTAATTAAAAGGACAGCTGAAAGAATACATTTTTGTTTGTTTTCCTTGCATACCATTAAGTTAAACTCATCTGGGCTCAAACAGTGCTTCCGCAACAAAAGACAAAAGGGACACATACAGAAGGGTAAGAGAGGCAGAGACACCCCTCACCTAGCACCCCACCTCAATTGGGAGAAACCCCCAAAATACAGAACTCTCCCTCAAAAAGTGAAGGGATTGTACCCCACATCAGGCGCCCTGACCCTGGGGGCTGGCATTGGAGACAAGCTCCCCAAGAATCTGGTTTTGAAAATCAACAGGGATTAAAATCAGTAGAATCATAGAACTGTAGGGAATAGAAAACTTGCTCTTAAAGGGCTCATGAGCAAACCTACTTGCTCATGAGTAGGTCCAGTGCAAAAGCAACAAATTGAAAAACACCTAGACCATAAGTGAAGGACACCTACTTACTAATTTTAAAGCAGTTTCCAGAGAGGCAAAAATCTGTAGGGACTGTCTCTGGGGACAGGAGAGCTGGTGGGACACCATGTTTGCAATCTCATCCTAACTTGCTGGTGATGGGGCTGACAGGTACCATTTTTGGTGCCCTCTCTCTAGCCTGATAGCACTGGAGGGTGGAGTAACAGAGCTGAGCAAGTGCTCTGCCTTCTTGTCTACCCTGCGTAGCACCCAAGCTGCAACCAGACCAGGATAGCTCCCCAAGCTCCAACCACCTAGTGTAGCAGCTGAGTCACAACTAGGCCAGGCAAGCACCCCGAGCCTCACCCACCTTGCACAGAGACTGAACTATAGGTGGGATGGGTGAGCACCATGAGCCCTATCTCCCACCCCCAACCCCCCACACACATACGCAGAAGCCATTGAGAGCACGTGAAGCCCACATGAAGGATGCTTATAGAGTGCCTGGCTCTGGTGGCCAAGGGAGGTTGCACTACTGGGCCACAAGGAATAGTTTCTACACTAGACCACTCATTCAAGGCATTTTGCCTGACGCATATGGATAAACACACAATGACAGGTAAAATGAGGAGACAGAAGAATATGTTCCAACACAAAATACAAGGCAAATCAGAAGAAGACCATAAGGAAACAAAGATAAGCGACCTACCTGATAAAGAGTTCAAAAGTTATGGTCATAAAAATGCTCACTGCTCTTGAGAGAGGAATGGATGAGCACAGTGAGAACTTCAAGAAAGAGAAAATATAAGAAGGTACCAAACAGAAGTTATAACTGAACTGAAAAATGCACAATAGGGGGTTTCACAGCAGAATGGATGAAATAGAAGCACGAATCAGCAAGTTGAAAGACAAATCAATTAGAAAACACGCAGACAAAGCAGCAAAATGAAAAAAAAAAACAGAATTAAAAGAAGTGAGAAAAACATAAGAGACCTCTGGGACAACATCAGGTAGAATAACATTTGCATTATAGGGGTCCCAGAAAGACAAGAGAGAGAGAAAGGGGCAGAAAAATTATTTTAAGAAATAATGGCTTAAACCTTCTGTAATTTGAAGAAGGATCAAACATCCAGATCCAGGAAGCCCATCGAGTTCCACATAAGATGAACCCAAAGAGAAACACAGCAAGACACATTAAAATTAAGTTGGTAAAAGTTAAGGATAAAAAGAGAAACTTAAAAGCAGCAATAGCAAAAACAACTTAATTATGTACAAGGGAATCCCCATAGGGTCATCAGCAGAGTTTTTAGCAGAAACTTCACAGGCCAGAAGGGAGCGGCATAACATATTCAAAGTGCTAAAAGGAAAAAACTGCCAACCAAGAATTCTCTACCTGGAAAAGTTAGCATTCAGAATTGAAGAAGAGATTAAAATTTTTCCAGATAAGCAAAAGGTAAAGGAGTTCATCAGCACTAAACTGGCCTTACAAGAAATGTTAAGGGAAATTCTCTAAGCTAAAAAGAAAAAGCACTGATTGATAATAAGAAAACATGTGAAAGTAATAATCTCACTGGAAAACATAAATAAATAATACAGGTAGTGGATCAATAACATAAAGTTAAGTATAAAGGGTAAAAGAGAAGGTAGTAAAATTAATCAAAAAAACAATAATTAGTTAAGGGATACATGGTGTGGGGAGGGAGAAAAATATAAAGCTTTGGAAAATGTTCAAAATTAAGTTACTATCAACTTACAAGAGACAGTTATGTACACAGGAGGGTATATGCAAACCTCATGGTAACCACAAAGAAAGTATGGAAAATAATAAAAGAATCTAAACATAACACTTAAAAACAGTAAAATCACAAAAAAAGAGACAGAAGAAGAGAGGAATAGAGAGGAACAACAAAAACAGCCAGGAAATAATTTAAATAATGGCAATAAGTACATAAGTACATAGTTGTGTTTTTTTTCTTGGTTAATCTAGCTAAAGTTTTGTCAATTTTGTTAATATTTTCAAACAACAAACAGTTTTGTTGATCTTTTCTATTGTTATTTTAGTTTCTGTTTTATTCATTTCTGCTCTAATCTTATTATTTCCTTCATTTTGTTAACTTCGTGCTTAGTTTGTTCTTCCTTTACTCATTGCTTTACATGCCAAATCAGGTTGTTTATTTGTGATCTTTCTTTTTTCTAAACATAGGTATTTATCGCTATAAACTTTTGAGTCCAGCCACATGGCTGCTGCAGGGTCTGCAGTGTAGTCCATGGTTATCTGGCCTGTTATTGGGGGCTAAGGTGGACGTGGATTTTGTTTGGTCCTCTAGTGAATAAAGCTACCTTCAGGATCTTGGTCAGTAGGGCTGGTACTGAGATAAAGGTTAGCTTCAGGATCTCGGATGATGGCCTGTTACCTGGTATGTGGATGGGTGTGACTCCCTCTGAGTCCCTGGAAAGGCTTTGACGGGTCACTGTTCAATCCCTTGGGTGGGTAGGATTGGTCCTGGATCATAGCTGAGAGGTGCTGGTACCAAGTCTCTGCTTCAGGGTTCACAGCTGAGACCAAAATCAGAGGATCTGCGACCTTGGGGCCTGGGGAAGGAATGACTCTTGACAGGTCCTTCAGCCAATGGAGCTGGTGGCAGGACCAAGGCCAAATGGGTTTGTAGCCAACAGTAGGACAGAGCTGTTTCTGGGCCTGTTGGGGGATATAATCAGTGAGTCTGTCACATTGGCATAGACCTGCCTCCTCAATACCACCCTACTTGGTCATGGGCTCCACCTGGGTTTCACAATATCCTAGCTGTATCCCAAAGCACCACAAAAGCACTTTTGTCTGTGGATTGCTGCCAAATTGCTTTTGCTGAAGGGGCTATGATCATGGGACCTCCTGTTGTTCCATCTTATTGACGTCCTGCCATATTTTCTTGTATTATCTTTGTTAAGTTGTGATATCAAGGTAATTCTGCCCTCATGAAACAGGTTATGAAGGATTTATTTTTTTTTCTTAAATGTTGGATAAAATTTAGGATTAAAGTCATCTGGATTTGCAGCCTTCTTTTTGGGGAGGCTTTTCATTGTAATGATATATTTAACTTCTTAAAAAGACAAAAGATATTAAGATCTTGTCTCAGATTTTTTTTTTGAATGCTTTGATAAAGTTTCAGCAATTAAAACAAACCTTCTGGCTCAACTTTTGTGGATGGAATGTTTCTCAGTTTTGATGTCCACAGAAATGCAAGTGCTCTGCACAGATTATGTCACATAACAGCAAAAGACAGCCATTCTTTTTCATTTAGACTTTATATCTGCAAAAACTTAACAAGCGAACACTGTGATGAGAAGGGGACATGGTTCCTGAAACCTGTCCATTTTCCAAGCATGGTCCACTGTGCGTGAGTCCTTCTGTCTCTGAAAAAGGACTGCAACCAGAACTCTGCTGCCACTTCTGATTTATTGTTCCTCCCACGGGCTCCTTATTGAGGTCAAGTTTTTTTCAAATTTTATTTTTATAAGAATTTGTCCATTTTATTTAAGTTATTAAATCTATTGACCTAAAGTTGTTTATAATATTCCATCATTATCCTATTATGGTCTATAAGATCTGTAATAATGTGCCCATGATGTTGATAGTTTCTGACATTTATTTATTGATAGTTTCTGTTTTCTCCTGTTACTTCACCAGTCTTCCTAGGATCTTAGTAGTTTTTAAACCTTTTAAAAATCAACTTTTTTGTTTTTCGGTTTTCACCATTGTTTGACTGTTATTTCGTTGTTTTCTAGTTTTACTTCCATAATTTTATTTACTCTTATTTACTTTGATTTTAACTTTATCTTTTTCTCTCCCTTAAGCATGACAACTTGATAACTAATCATCTAAAAATATGTTTCTTTCCTAGCACTGTCTGCATGTTTAAGTATCCTTCTGAAGTGCCAATCAAAAATATTTGATGATTCAGAATTTACTTTTTGGTGCTAAAATTTATTTATTTTTTCTCCTTAGAAGTCCCATTTGTCTTTTTCAATCTCTTCACTCATTGTATTATGTATTTTCTTAAACATATGTATGACTGTATTAAAGTTTTCCTATGACCAGTAAGTGGTTCACTTATAGCTCCAGTTCTATCAGAGTTTTTGAAATTATGCATACAATTTCCTGCTTTTTTGCATACTTCATATCTTTTTTCAATTGTATTCTGGACATTGTGATTAAAAACAAACTAAACAAAACAAACAATGACTCCAGAAGCAAAACATTATCGCAATACCCTCAAACCTAAAAGTGTAAGCCATTTCTTCTATGTGGCATTAGGGTAAGAGACTGTTTTTCAGAATCTTCCAATAATTAATTTCAGCTGGGGTTGGGCCACACCTTTAATTAGATTGAGTTTGTCAAGACAGTACCCAATTTCTTACATTGCCACCAGTGTGGCTCTGATTGTTCTGATGTCAGAATTAGTTTTAGATACTTTTGGTTTACCACTGAACTTAATCAGTACCCTAGAATCCAAGCACCACCTGATACATGGGGTTGTATGAATTTTCTCTGTTTCCCAGACCTTCCTCAAGCGCCTCTCTCTCAGCAAATATCTGGAAGTGTGAATGGAAAAAAATATGGACTTTAATAATGATTAATTTTGCATTTGGGGCTTTTAAAGTTCATCTGATTCCTCCTAGTCTGTGTTGGTGCCCAAACTAGGTGCTTATCTATGTTATGAAAGCTACCACATCATTCTCTGTTCATTGAGGAATTTCTCATTCTTCCCTGCATTCAGTTCTTCAAGAGTGTCTTGAATGTACAACTCTTTGATATTCCATATTAACGTACAAATTTTTAATCCACTGATTTTTTTTTCCCCTTGTTTCCACAGGAGCAAAGACCTACTGCCCCCTTCTTCAGACAGCAATGGAATTCACATTACCCTGAAGAATTTTATGCAGGTGAGCAACATGTTTAGTTTTATAAAAATCTCTCTTGTTAGGTGGAAAATGAATGAAAGGAAGGAAGGGAGCTGGCAGAAAGAAAAGTTAGAAAAGATGACAATAGCTGTGGAGAGAAATTATGCTAGCTTAGACATGGGTAGCATCAAATGCAGAGTACTGGATGAATGTGAGAGAATTCTTTAATGGTAGCATAGAAAGAACCTGGTTTTGATGAGATGTTAGGGTGAGAGAATAGCAGAATCATGATTGACATTTGGATGTTTTGGGCAGTACGTTGATCTCTAGAATGTAAATTCCAAGAAGGCAGGAATTTTCATCTGTTTTGTTCACTGTTGTATCACAAGTTCCTAGAATAATACCTGGCAAATAGTATGTGATCCATAAATATGGATGAATAACACTGAATGAAGAACAGACTGGAGCTATAGGGGACATGTTGGGTTCATTTATCTTGACTTCAGAAATTTAGTGGAAATATATGGTAGGTATGTCAATCTATATTCTAGAAGAAAAGTCCCAGCTGAAGACGTTTGTGTTGTGTAATTATTGCTCAAGACTTTTTAGATCAGTAACATTGGCTACAATTAATTATTAAAAGGTAATAAAAATATTGCATTTACATGTTTTATCACAGCCAGCTAAACAAAGTCTAGTATATTAATGAAATTTTGGTGTGTCTATTCTTAACAGTATGTCATTTTGTTATTCATAAGATCTACGTGGTTTATTCCCAGAATTGTTACCATGTTATAATACTTTCAAATATCTAAAGAAAGATCAGTATTATTGTATATTCCTATGTTATCAGTTCCTGTAGTTTCAGGTAAATGCCTTGAAATGTACATTTTGAAGTTTTGATGAACCATACATATTCATGAAATCAAATATCTAAAATTGGAGAAGTTGTAGTATTAACTCTTATTTTGTGCAGGGACATGTTTTATCAATATATCAGGTTTGATTAGAAAGTCTAAAAATTGTCTGATGGCTTTAGTGAACCCTGGGATATAAATCTACATTTCCTTTGTAATAAAAAATAATACTGAAGCTGGATTTTAACATGATAATTTGCAGTTTACCAAGAATTCTATTTTCACTTATCATTCTTTAAAAGTAGCAGGTGATATTACACTATTTTCTATTCAATGTTCTAGATTTAAAACTATAAAGGTAGAAATGTATTAAAAATAACAAAAATTTTTCTAGTGGCCTTAATATCAACTGGAAAGGGGTGTGTTTATGTATGTGTGTATGTGTGTGTGTGTGTTTGTGTATGTATACGATTACACCTCATACTTATTCCTGCTTAAATAAAGATTCAAAAGTTTCTAGAGTTAATAATGAGTGAAATAAATAGATGCTTTCACCCTTTTGTCTTTGGGGAAAAATATTGTACCAAATTATTTTTCATGTATATTATTTGTGCTACATGTTGGTTATAATACTTTATTTATTTACCATTTAAATTAAAATCTTAATCTTGACTTAATTATTTTGCTTGCACACATAGGCATTTTCCAAAGTAGTGTTTCAAATATTTAACTGTAGATGAGTGTATGTGTAGAGAGATATTATTTTAAAATATCTACATTTTATTGATCTTTTAAATATGAACTTGAACATTGCAATTATTTTTGATCAAACAAATTATAGAATAATATCTTTTGTGTTTTTATTGGCTCTCATATAAGTTTATGTTAATATAAAATAAACACTGCAAAGTTATTTTAGCTATTGATATTATCCTCCAATAGATATCCTTTGCTGCCATTTCCTTTTTTTTTTTTTTTTTTGCGGTACACGGGCCTCTCACTGCTGTGGCCTCTCCCGTTGTGGAGCACAGGCTCCGGACGCGCAGGCTCAGTGGCCCTGGCTCACGGGCCTAGCCGCTCCACAGCATGTGGGATCTTCCCGGACTGGGGCATGAACCCATGTCCCCTGCATCGGCAGGCGGACTCTAAACCACTGTGCCACTAGGGAAGCCCTGCTGCTATTTCTTAAGTTCTCCTTCTTTTATTTCCAATGCCAAATAAATTGAATTTATTTTATTAAATGGAAAAAATGTTTTACTTTATATCTCTAGTAATGAGCATAAATAGAGCCTTTTCACTTGCGTTCTCAGATAGATGCATAAAACTTCAGTATGCCAAGTATTCTTCTAAATGTCTTTATTGTACATGACAAATATTTCACATTATTTAATTGAAAGGCTTACAGAAATAGAGTATATTTCTATCATTGATCAATAAAGTTCCTTCAAACCCACAGTGTCTTTATTTGTGCACAATATACTCACTGATATATTTTGTGGGTTTTTTTGACTCATTTAGAAGGGTTAAAAGCAGCAAGAACTTATGTTTCTTCCCGTTACATGCAAGAATCAATTCTGACAGTGATAAACTGACTACCTTATGGATTCTAAATACCACTTTTAGATTCTGACCTCCCATATAGCTATCTATTCCCCTAACCAAATGAATAATCTGCGGTTTATTTCATTTTTTCCCCTCACTAACATTAATTATATTATTTTAAAGACGGAATTTTGATAGGATTAGGAGCAAATAATGAGTATGTGATACCTCACTTTTATATCAGAGAAAACCAAGTATAATAATTACCTTTTATTTTTATTACGTGGGAAGTATAGTATGTCTTTAGGTATGTTTGGCTTTACTATTATTTGACCAAAGAATTTCCGTAAGGAAAATGCTTACCTACAACTTTACAACATTCTAACTTGAGAGGAGATGAACAAGATAAATGAATCAAATATATGGCATTTTAGAATGTGATTAATGTAACAATGAAATACAAAACAGGAAAGTGGCAGTGGCAATGTATGTATGTTTGTAGGGTGTAGGCTGTATCTTTCAGTAGTGCCTAAGTTTCCCATGGCTGCTGTAACCAATTATCACAGATTACTGGCAAGTCCATGCTCCCTCCAGAGGCTTTAGGGGAGAGTCTATTCCTTGCCTCTTCAGGCTCTGGTGGCTGTTGGCATTCCTTGTAGCTGATCACTCCAATCTTGCACCTTTTTTTCACATCTCCTCCTCTTTGTATCTTCTCTTCTGTCTGTCTTAAATCTTCCTTAACCTTTCTCTTATATGGACACTTGTTGTTGGATTTAGGGCTATCTGGATTATAAAAGATTAACCTCATCTCAAAATTCTTGACTCAATCACATCTGCAAAGACCCTTCTTTCAAATAAGGTAAAGTAACAGATTTCAGGGATTTGATTTAGATATTTTTGGGAGGCAATTTTTCAGACTACCATAATGATAAAACCCAAATAGATTAGGTTGATTCTGAAATGGAGCAAGGTGATGGTTGCAATGTGAAACACCAAAGAATTAATTTTGAGATATTTTATTTTGTAGGACTCTGCAGAAATAAAAGTTTAAGGATTTTCTGTTTAATTAAGTGGGTGATTAGACATGATTATGGAAAATGCGTATGTCAATGTATATACTGGGAATCAGGCTCTCTGGGCACCATTATTAATTATTACACTTCCCTAGGGGAACAGCTAACCAGGAATCATTAGCCATGCAGAATAGCAGACAGCTTTAGGCCCCATACTTCATAGCAACATTATATAAACATGAGGGACCAGGCTAAATCTACTAGAAAGTCTTCAAATTAAATGAACGTAAAACCCATTTTGAGATGTTCTGCTATGACAAGGGTTCTTTAATGTTACAACTGAGGGTGGAGCATGATCTAGAGAAGCAGAACATACACTCCAGGGAGGAGACAGACTATGAATAATTATATATAATTAAATTACAGTATGGTTAGTGTTACATCTAAAATAACCATACAATTGGGTGAGCATACAAAAGGGATTTTCAAACAAAGGAAACACAAAACAAAAGTTGAGGAACAATGAATAGCACAGTATTTAGTGGTGGTGAGGATTGTGGTGTCGAATAGGGTGACTGTAGTGAAGATGACTGAAGAGGGAAAGCTGGCAGATGCTAAGGATTTTGGATCTCCTTCCAGAGGTTTATTGACCATGTCAGGGCTTTGACCCTGCAGGGAAGTCTCCTCAAATAAGCGTAAGTGATGAAATTATTTTTGATATGCAAATGCAGCTTCAAAAGAAGTACCATAGTTGTACTTTCATCCTCTCCAAGCAGATAGAAATGGTAGTGAGCTCCCTGATGCTGATCAAAATCCTTGGTCCTGACCATCTTTCATTTAAATTCCTGACAGCTCATGTTGGTGAATCAGACCCCAGAACTGTGCAGCTCCTGATAATGTCTGGCCCAAATTTTTGACAGTGTCAGAACAGTAGATAGATCAATTAGACATACACGCTCTAATAGAGCTTTTAAATATCACCTCCATAATAATATCTATCAATTTGTGATGGAAAAAAAAAAAGTACTCGTGTAGATTCTTTAGGTCTCACCCTCTTTTACCTGAACCCAAACTTCTACAAGTGTGGATTTCTCAAAAATTCTTTTTTTCTTCCTCCTTCCCTCCCTCCCTCTCTCCCTCCCTTCCTGTCTTCCTTCCTTCCTTCCTTCCTTTCCTCCCTTCTATCTCTCTCTTTCTTTCTCCTTTCTTTTTCTCTGATCAGAGAAGCAGTAACAGTTGGAAGATAATAAATCTAAATTTATACAGTAAAGCACATGGGTGATCCTAAGGCAGCTTTATTTAGAGTAGAGGAAAAGGAAGTGGAGGAGAAGACAGAGAGAAGCAAGTTTTTGACAATGATACCTGTAATTTTAGGAAAGAGGAATTTTCTTCTGCAAATACATCAAACAAATACATCATCCCCCAATCACACAAACACATTGAAGCAACAAGAAATTTGAATAAAGATCTACATTGCTTTTTGTTGATTTTGTAGTCAGACGTATCCTTTTCAATATGCTAACATATTAAATTTGTTCTTTATGTCCCTTCCTTCATTTCTTCCTTTTTTCCTTCCTTATTTTTTCAATTTTCTCTCTTCTTGTTATCATACATATTTATGAACATTTATTGTGTCCTCTCTTGGGGAATATTCCATACTATGGGATGTTGTTTCTCCTATATATTGATTTTACAATTTCTTTCCTTTACAAAATGATGTCAACAGTGAATGGAAGTTTTTACTTTTTACCAACAAAATAATATATTAAAAATGGTATGTTTGTTCCTCAGTTAATTTGTGTGTTCATATATAACATAATATTATAAGTTGGTCCATGAGATCCAAATATTGGTCCAGATAATTAAAAGAATCCATGAAAAATTTTAGAAGTACTAAGGTTTGATCTGATTTATCTTTCACATAGAGAACTTTGACTGCAATGTGGACAATGGATAAGAGGAAGCAGAAGACGTGATGGGGGAAAATACCATGGATCAGCCAATAAATTAAGAGTTTATGATTGTAGCTCAGGAGAGTGATGAGACAGGTCTGAACTATAAGGGAATAAAAGTGGAGAGGAAAATCTATATTTAAGGATGAGTTAGTTGTTGATGTTTTTTGCAAAATAAACAATGCTTTACTGACATGAATGATAGGAAGAGGGAAGAGGTTAGGAAGATCTATCTTCAAGCTTACATGCATGAGTGGATAGAATCACCACAATCTAAAATAGGAAGTAGAGTAGGAATCATACATTTTAAAAAGGAGAGAAGGTAATGATTATTTTGGAAGATTACAATTAGAGTATAAAACCACTCAGAAAACATGTAAAGAGGAACAAAAGCTCTGAATTATTAAAAAAATACTAAAATATAAAACCTTGAAAATTCTCTGAAAAGGCCCTTGTCTAATTTTGATGTTAAACTGTGCTGATACAGCCTAAACATATATTTCCACTTTGTTAAAGGTGGAGTCACACTCCCGAATATAAGCCAATGTTTTTCAACTGGATGCAGTTCATTTGCGTGTGCGCGTGCGTGTGTGTGTGCGAGCTACATACTGTGTGTGTATATATATACATTACATACACATGATATAAGCATATATACATTATGATTTTATATACATGGGTATCCATCTCATAGTCTTGAAACATGGTGTGCTGAAGTATTGAAAAAAATGTAATTCTCGTTTCCTAATGTTTTCAGTTTTATTGTTAAATACCTTAATGATCATTTAATATAGCTTATCTTCTAAATACACAATCTAATTTGACATTTATTTAATTTTTTCCCACTAAATAGAGTACATTTCCAGATACAAGTTGTATTAATTTTCTATGGCTGCTGTAACAAATTATGACAAATTTAGTGGCTTAAAACAACACAAATTTAGGATCTTATAGTTCTTTAGGTTAGAAGTCCAACACAAGATTCACTAGGCTAAAATCAGCCTAGATTCACTAGGCTGCAGTCCTTTCTGGAGGGAGACTTTAGGGGAGAATTCGTTTCCTCACCTTTTCCTGTCTATAGAGTCCATCCACGTTCCTTGTCTGGTGGCCATTTTGCTTCCTCTTTAACATAGCATCTTCTGACCCTGATTCTGTTTTCACATCTCTTTCTCTGATTCTTTTCTTCTACCTCTATCTTCCATTTTCAGGATCCTACCCTTGTGATGACATTGGACTCACCCAGATAATAAAAGATAATCTATTTTAAGGTTAGTTGATTGGCAAACTTAATTCTATCTGCAACCTTAAGTTCCCCTCTGCCATGTAAAGTAACATTCACAGGTTCTGTGGATTAGGATGAAGATATTTTTGAGATATTTTTGAAGATATTTTTGATAAAGAATTTATTCTTGCCTACCTCCATGAAATTACTTATCCAGTTATTGCTCCTTATAATTCAGGGCCAACCTTTCCACCAGAGAAGAATCCTGGGGAATTACAGCTCTTTGCACAAGCGTAGTTACTCAGATAACCAAAGAGTAACAGCTTCAGTAGGTATGGACTAATGGAATGTTTGTAGAGCTGCAATTAAGTCAGTCTACTTGAAGTATAGTGAGTGAAAGGAATGGGGATAGATCAGTTTACAGAGGTAGGCAGGGGCCAGCTGTAAGACTTTTAAGCCTAATAGGAATTTAAAAAGATGTAATACTAAGGAAAATGGAGAACTATCAGACAATTTTAAGCAAGAGAGTGTGTTTCTGTACAGAATGGTTTAGCAGAAAGTAACAGTGGAAGTATGAAAAACAGATAAGCGATTTTATTTGTATGTTCTTTTTTTTTTTTTTTTTTTTAACATCTTTATTGGGGTATAATTGCTTTACAATGGTGTGTTAGTTTCTGCTCTATAACAAAGCGAATCAGCTATACATATACATATGTTCCCATATGTCTTCCCTCTTGCGTCTCCCTCCCTCCCACTCTCCCCATCCCACCCTTCCAGGCTGTCACAAAGCACCGAGCTAATATCCCTGTGCCTTGCGGCTGCTTCCCCCCAGCTATCTACCTTACTACGTTTGTTAGTGTGTATATGTCCATGACTCTCTCTCGCCCTGTCAAAACTCACCCCTCCCCCTCCCCATACCCTCAAGTCCGTTCTCCAGTAGGTCTGCGTCTTTATTCCTATCTTACCCCTAGGTTTTTCATGACATTTTTTTCCCTTAAATTCCATATATATGTGTTAGCATACGGTATTTGTCTTTTTCTTTCTGACTTACTTCACTCTGTATGACAGACTCTAGGTCTATCCATCTCATTACAAATAGCTCAATTTCATTTCTTTTTAAGGCTGAGTAATATTCCATTGTGTATATGTGCCATATCTTCTTTATCCATTCATCCGATGATGGGCGCTTAGGTTGTTTCCATGTCCTGGCTATTGTAAATAGAGCTGCAATGAACATTTTGGTACATGACTCTTTTTGAATTTTGGTTTTCTCAGGGTATATGCCAAGTAGTGGGATTGCTGGGTCATATGGTAATTCTATTTGTAGTTTTTTAAGGAACCTCCATACTGTTCTCCACAGTGGCTGAACCAATTCACATTCCCACCAGCAGTGCAAGAGTGTCCCCTTTTCTCCACACCCTCTCCAGCATTTATTGTTTCTAGATTTTTTGATGATGGCCATTCTGACTGGTGTGAGATGATATCTCATTGTAGTTTTGATTTGCATTTCTCTAATGATTAATGATGTTGAGCATTCTTTCATGTGTTTGTTGGCATTCTGTATATCTTCTTTGGAGAAATGTCTATTTAGGTCTTCTGCCCATTTTTGGATGGGGTTGTTTGTTTTTTTGTTATTGAGCTGCATGAGCTGCTTGTAAATTTTGGAGATTAATCCTTTGTCAGTTGCTTCATTTGCAAATGTTTTCTCCCATTCTGAGGGTTGTCTTTTGGTCTTGGTTATGGTTTCCTTTGCTGTGCAAAAGCTTTGAAGTTTCACTAGGTCCCATTTGTTTATTTTTGTTTTTATTTCCATTACTCTAGGAGGTGGGTCAGAAAGGATCTTGCTGTGATTTATGTCATAGAGTGTTCTTCCTGTGTTTTCTTCTAAGAGTTTGATAGTTTCTGGCCTTACATTTAGGTCTTTAATCCATTTTGAGCTTATTTTTGTGTATGGTGTTAGGGAGTGATCTAATCTCATACTTTTACATGTACCTGTCCAGTTTTCCCAGCACCATTTATTGAAGAGGCTGTCCTTTCTCCACTGTACATTCCTGCCTCCTTTATCAAAGATAAGGTGTCCATATGTGCGTGGGTTTATCTCTGGGCTTTCTATCCTGTTCCACTGATCTATCTTTCTGTTTTTGTGCCAGTACCATACTGTCTTGATTACTGTTGCTTTGTAATATAGTCTGAAGTCAGGGAGCCTTATTCCTCCAGCTCCTTTTTTCGTTCTCAAGATTGCTTTGGCTATTCGGGGTCTTTTGTGTTTCCATACAAATTGCGAAATTTTTTGTTCTAGTTCTGTGAAAAATGCCAGTGGTAGTTTGATAGGGATTGCATTGAATCTGTAGATTGCTTTGGGTAGTAGAGTCATTTTCACAATGTTGATTCTTCCCATCCAAGAACATGGTATATCTCTCCATCTATTTGTATCATCTTTAATTTCTTTCATCAGTGTCTTATAATTTTCTGCATACAGGTCTTTCGTATCCTTAGGTAGGTTTATTCCTAGATATTTTATTCTTTTTGTTGCAATGGTAAATGGGAGTGTTTTCTTGATTTCACTTTCAGATTTTTCATCATTAGTATATAGGAATGCCAGAGATTTCTGTGCATTAATTTTGTATCCTGCTACTTTACCAAATTCATTGATTAGCTCTAGTAGTTTTCTGGTAGCATCTTTAGGATTCTCTATGTATAATATCATGTCATCTGCAAACAGTGACAGCTTTACTTCTTCTTTTCCGATTTGGATTCCTTTTATTTCCTTTTCTTCTCTGATTGCTGTGGCTAAAACTTCCAAAACTATGTTGAATAAGAGTGGTGAGAGTGGGCAACCTTGTCTTGTTCCTGATCTTAGTGGAAATGCTTTCAGTTTTTCACCATTGAGGATGATGTTGGCTGTGGGCTTGTCATATATGGCTTTTATTATGTTTAGGAAAGTTCCCTCTATGCCTACTTTCTGGAGGGTTTTTATCATAAATGGGTGTTGAATTTTGTCGAAAGCTTTCTCTGCATCTATTGAGATGATCATATGGTTTTTCTCCTTCAATTTGTTAATATGGTTTATCACATTGATAGATTTGCGTATATTGAAGAATCCTTGCATTCCTGGAATAAACCCCACTTGATCATGGTGTATGATCCTTTTAATGTGCTGTTGGATTCTGTTTGCTAGTATTTTGTTGAGGATTTTTGCATCTATGTTCATCAGTGATATTGGCCTGTAGTTTTCTTTCTTTGTGACATCCTTGTCTGGTTTTGGTATCAAGGTGATGGTGGCTTCGTAGAAGGAATTTGGGAGTGTTCCTCCCTCTGCTATATTTTGGAAGAGTTTGAGAAGGATAGGTGTTAACTCTTCTCTAAACGTTTGATAGAATTCACCTGTGAAGCCATCTGGTCCTGGGCTTTTGTTTGTTGGAAGGTTTTTAATCACAGTTTCAATTTCAGTGCTTGTGATTGGTCTGTTCATATTTTCTATTTCTTCCTGATTCAGTCTTGGCAGGTTGTGCATTTCTAAGAATTTGTCCATTTCTTCCAGATTGTCCATTTTATTGGCATAGAGTTGCTTGTAGTAATCTCTCATGATTTTTTTTATTTCTGCAGTGTCAGTTGTTACTTCTCCTTTTTCATTTCTAATTCTATTGATTTGAGTCTTCTCCCTTTTTTTCTTGATGAGTCTGGCTAGTGGTTTATCTATTTTGTTTATCTTCTCAAAGAACCAGCTTTTAGTTTTATTGATCTTTGCTATTGTTTCCTTCATTTCTTTTTCATTTATTTCTGATCTGATTTTTATGATTTCTTTCCTTCTGCTAGCTTTGGGTTTTTTTTGTTCTTCTTTCTCTAATTGCTTGAGGTGCAAGGTTAGGTTGTTTATTCGAGATGTTTCCTGCTTCTTAAGGTGGGCTTGTATTGCTATAAACTTCCCCCTTAGAACTGCTTTTGCTGCATCCCATAGGTTTTGGGTCGTTGTGTCTCCATTGTCATTTGTTTCTAGGTATTTTTTTATTTCCTCTTTGATTTCTTCAGTGATCACTTCATTATTAAGTAGTGTATTGTTTAGCCTCCATGTGTTTGTATTTTTTAAAGATCTTTTCCTGTAATTGATATCTAGTCTCATGGCGTTGTGGTCGGAAAAGATACTTGATACAATTTCAGTTTTCTTAAATTTACCAAGGCTTGATTTGTGACCCAAGATATGATCTATCCTGGAGAATGTTCCATGAGCACTTGAGAAAAATGTGTATTCAGTTGTGTTTGGATGGAGTGTCCTATAAATATCAATTAAGTCCATCTTGTTTAATGTATCATTTAAAGCTTGTGTTTCCTTATTTATTTTCATTTTGGATGATCGGTCCATGGGTGAAAGTGGGGTGTTAAAGTCCCCTACTATGAATGTGTTACTGTTGATCTCCCCTTTTATGGTTGTTAGTATTTGCCTTATGTATTGAGGTGCTCCTATGTTGGGTGCATAAATATTTACAATTGTTATATCTTCTTCTTGGATCGATCCCTTGATCATTATGTAGTGTCCTTCTTTGTCCCTTTTAATAGTCCTTATTTTAAAGTCTATTTTGTCTGATATGAGAATTGCTACTCCAGCTTTCTTTTGGTTTCCATTTGCATGGAATATCTTTTTCCATCCCCTTACTTTCAGTCTGTATGTGTCTCTAGTTCTGAAGTGGGTCTCTTGTAGACAGCATATATAAGGGTCTTGTTTTTGTATCCATTCAGCCAATCTGTGTCTTTTGGTGGGAGCATTTAGTCCATTTACATTTAAGGTAATTATCGATATGTATGTTCCTATTTCCATTTTATATATTGTTTTGGGTTCGCTACTATAGGTCATTTCCTTCTCTTGTGTTTCGTGTCTAGAGAAGTTCCTTTAGCATTTGTTGTAAAGCTGGTTTGGTGGTGCTGAACTCTCTCAGCTTTTGCTTGTCTGTAAAGGTTTTAATTTCTCCATCAAATCTGAATGAGATCCTTGCTGGGTAGAGTAGTCTTGGTTGCAGGCTATTCTCCTTCATCACTTTCAGTATGTCCTGCCACTCCCTTCTGGCTTGTAGGGTTTCTGCTGAGAGATCAGCTGTTAACCTTATGGGGATTCCCTTGTGTGTTATTTGTTGTTTTTCCCTTGCTGCTTTTAATATGCTTTCTTTGTATTTAATTTTTGACAGTTTGATTAATATGTGTCTTGGCGTGTTTCTCCTTGTATTTATCCTGTATGGGACCCTCTGTGCTTCCTGGACTTGATTAACTATTTCCTTTCCCATATTAGGGAAGTTTTCAACTATAATCTCTTCAAATATTTTCTCAGTCCCTTTCTTTCTTTCTTCTTCTTCTGGAACCCCTATAATTCGAATGTTGGTGCGTTTCATGTTGTCCCAGAGGTCTCTGAGACTGTCCTCAGTTCTTTTCATTCTTTTTTCTTTATTCTGCTCTGCAGTAGTTATTTCCACTACTTTATCTTCCAGGTCACTTATCCGTTCTTCTGCCTCAGTTATTCTGCTATTGATCCTATCTAGAGTGATTTTAATTTCATTTATTGCATTGTTCATCGTTGCTTGTTTCATCTTTAGTTCTTGTAGGTCCTTGTTAACTGTTTCTTGCATTTTGTCCATTCTACTTCCAAGATTTCGGATCATCCTTACTATCATTATTCTGAATTCTTTTTCAGGTAGATTGCCTATTTCCTCTTCATTTGTTAGGTCTGGTGGGTTTTTATCTTGCTCCTTCATCTGCTGTGTGTTTTTCTGTCTTCTCATTTTGCTTATCTTACTGTGTTTGGGGTCTCCTTTTTGCAGGCTGCACTTTCGTAGTTCCCGTTGTTTTTGATGTCTGTCTCCAGTGGCTAAGGTTGTTTCAGTGGGTTGTGTAGGCTTCCTGGTGGAGGGGACTAGTGCCTGTGTTGTGCTGGATGAGGCTGGATCTTGTCTCTCTAGTGGGCAGGTTCACGTCTGGTGGTGTGTTTTGGGGTGTCTGTGGCCTTATTATGATTTTAGGCAGCCTCTCTGCTAATGGGTGGGGTTGTGTTCCTGTTTTGCTAGTTGTTTGGCATAGGTTGTCCAGCACTGTGGCTTGCTGGTCGTTGAGTGAAGCTGGGTGCTGGTGTTAAGATGGAGGTCTCTGGGATATTTCCACCGTTTAATATTATGTGGAGCTGGGAGGTCTCTTGTTGACCAGTGTCCTGAAGCTGGCTCTCCTACCTCAGAGGCAGAGCCCTGACTCCTGGCTGGAGCACCAAGAGCCTTTCATCCACACAGCTCAGAATAAAAGGGAGAAAAAGTAGGGAGAATTAGTAGAAGTATGAGTAAAGAAAGACGGAAAGGAGGAAAGGAAGGAAGGAAGAAAGAAGCAAAGAAGGAAAGAAAGGAGGGAGGGAGGGAGGGAGGGAGGAAGGAAGGAAGGAGGGAAAGAAGGAAAAAAGACAGAAAGAAAGATGATACAGTAAAAATAAAATAAAGTATAATATAGTTATTGAATTAAAAAATATTTAGAAAAAAAAAAAAAAGGGACGGATAGAACCTTAGGACAAATGTTGGAAGCAAAGCTATACAGAGAAAATCTTACACAGAAGCATACACATACACCTTCACAAAAAGAGGTAAAGGGGGAAAAATCATAAATCCTGCTCCCTGAGACCACCTCCTCAATTTGGGGTGATTCGTTGTCTAAAGGAGGGAAGGAAGGAAGGAAAGAAAGAAAGAACGAAGGTAAAGTATAATAAAGTTATCACAATTAAACTTAATTATTAAGAAAAAGAATTTTTTAAAAAAAAGTCATGGACGGATAGAGCCCTAGGACAAATGGTGGAAGCAAGAGTATACAGACAGGATCTCACACAGAAGCATACACGTACACATTCACAAAAAGAGGAAAAGGGAAAAAAATCATAGATCTCGCTCCTAAATTCCACCTCTTCAATTTGGGATCATTCCTTGTCTATTCAGGTATTCCACAGATGCAGGGTATATCAAGTTGATTGTGGAGCTTTAATCCGCTGCTTCTGTGGCTGCTGGGAGAGATTTCCCTTTCTCTTCTTTGTTCTCACAGCTCACAGGAGCTCAGCTTTGGATTTGGCCCTGCCTCTGCGTGTAGGTCGCCGGAGGGCGTCTGTTTTTTGCTAAGACAGGATGCGGTTAAAGGAGCCGCTGATTCGGGGCCTCCGGCTCACTCAGGCCGGGGGTTGGGGGATGGGGGAAGGAGGGGCACTACGTGCGGGGCGGGCCTGCGGCTGCAGAGGCAGCGTGACGTTGCGGCAGAGGCCGGCGTGATGTTGCACCAGCCTGAGACCCGCCGTGCGTACTCCCGGGGAAGTTGTCCCTGGATCCCGGGAACCTGGCAGTGGCGGGCTGCACAGGCTCTGCGGAAGAGGGGTGTGGAGAGTGACCTGTGCTCGCACACAGGCCCCTTGGTGGCGGCAGCAGCAGCCTTAGCGTCTCCCGCCCGTCTCTGGGGTCCGCGGTTTTAGCCGCGGCTCGCGCCCGTCTCTGGGGTTTGCGCTTTCAGCCGCGGCTCGCGCCCGTCTCGGGGGCTCGCGCCCTCAGCCGCGGCTCGCGCCCGTCTCTGGGGTTCGCGCTTTTAGCCGCGGCTCGCGCCCTTCTCTGGAGATCCTTTAAGCAGCGCTCTTAAACCCCTCTCCTCGCGCACCAGGAAACAAAGAGGGAAGAAAAAGTCTCTTGCCTCTTCGGCAGGTGCAGGCTTTTCCCCGAACTCCCTCCCGGCTAGTCGTGGTGCACTAACCCCTTCAGGCTATGTTCAAGCCGCCAACCCCAGTCCTCTCCCTGAGCTCCGTCCAAAACCAAAACCCGAGCCTCAGCTCGCAGCCCCGCCCGCCCCGGCGGGTGAGCAGACAAGCCTCTCGGGTTGGTGAGTGCTGGTCGGCACCGATCGTCTGTGCAGGAATCTCCCCGCTTTGCCCTCCGCACCCGTCGCTGTGCACTACTCCGCGGTCCCGAAACTTCCCCCTCCGCCTCCCGCAGTCTCCGCCCGCGGAGGGGCTTCCTAGTGTGTGGAAACTTTTCCTCCTTCACAGCTCCCTCCCACTGGTGCAGGTGCCGTCCTTATTCTTTTGTCTCTGTTTTTTCTTTTGCCCTACCCAGTTACGTGGGGAGTTTCTTGCCTTTTGGGAGGTCTGAGGTCTTCTGCCAGCCTTCAGTAGGAGTTCTGTAGGAGTTGTTCCACGTGTGGATGTATTTCTGGTGTATCCGTGGGGAGGAAGGCGATCTCCGCGTCTTACTCTTCCGCCATCTTCAAGGTCCCCCTATTTGTATGTTCTTGAAAGAGATAATGTCTAGAATTGTGGCAGTAAAGATAGAGAGAATAAAAGGACTTAAAATTTTGGGGGGTTAGAATCAAGATAATTTATTAACAGATTGAATGAAAGAAAAGAGGGGAAAGAAGATGTCAAGAAGGGATCCCAGGGCTTCCCTGTTGGTGCAGTGTTTTAGAATCCACCTGCCAATGCAGGGGACACAGGTTCGAGCCCTGGTCTGGAAAGATACCACGTGCCGTGGAGCAACTAAGCCCGTGCGCCGCAACTACTGAGCCTGCACTCTAGAGCCCGTGAACCACAAGTACTGAGCCCGCATGGCACAACTACTGAAGCCCACGTGCCTAGAGCTTGTGCTCCGCAACAAGAGAAGCTACCGCAATGAGAAGCCCATGCACCACAACAAAGAGTAGCCCCTGCTCACCCCAACTAGAGAAAGCCCATGTGCAGCAGTGAAAACCCAACGCAGCCAAAAATAAATAAATTAATTAATTAAAAAAAAAAAGTAAGAACCCCAGTTTTCTGACTGGAGAATTTGGTGAATGGAGATGCCCGTAATTGAGACGGGAAACACTAGAGGTAAAACAGGTTTGAACAACGGGTAGGAATCATGAGTTAAACTTTGAATATGCATTTAAGAATCTATGAGAGAGTGAGGTGAAACTGTTAAGTAAGTTCGTCTAGAAGAAAGGTCTTTCAGAATATTGCCATTGAGAAGTTGGCAGACTAATGGTATTGGCAAGTCATCAGAGATAAGCTCACCTATAAGATGCACAAAGATGGTGAAAAGAAGAATCGAGGAATGATTTTAAAGGAACTCCAACATTTACAGATCAGATAGTGCTAAAAGAATCAGAGAAGTATAGGGAAAAGCTCCCAAAAACTATATAAATCAATAAAATGATAGTAGGTTGTAGAATGTTGTTTTTGATGGTGCTTTGGAATTAAACTACCTGGGCACAACTCCTGGATTTCATGCTAATTGGATCCAAGTTTGATGTAAAGTAGGTTATTTAACCTCTTTATTGTACAGTTTCCCATTGATAAAGTGTGAAAACCATAGTACCAATCTCACAAGGTCTTTGGCAGGGCTAAAAGGACTATATTTTATTAATTGTTGTATTCCAATAACCTTAGTGTATAAAACAGACTGGGCATATAATATAACCTCATTAAATACTAAAATTACTCTTATTATTACGGAAAATTATTCACTGAGGTTTGTTGGTAACTTCAGTTTATTGGTAACTGGAAGGATATAGTGAAATTTTGGCAGGCAGAATTAAGAATGTAGATACTTGAAAAGTGAATAAGAATGAGAAATGAAAAGAGCATATAATCAGCTATTTCAAGAAAGTCCCCAATGTAAGAATGTGCCTGAAGTGTTCAACAAGAAATAAGAAATGTCTGTGGTTCCAGCATAGAGAGTAGTTTTCACTCCAACTGACACAGGAAGACATTAGAAGTTTTTAGTCAGAGGAACAACATTATTTTAATTACATTTAACAGAAATCCTTTGGCTTCTGTATTTAAAATAGACTGAAGTAGGCAAAGATGAAATCAAGAGCCCACTTAGAGAAAAAGTAGAAAGGTTTTTGGTAGAAGCACTAGTGAATTTAAAAAACTGAAATAATCCAAGTTTGATCCATGGTGGAAGTAATGAATTTAATGAGAAATATAATTCTGGATGTATTTTGATAGTGTGTGTAATGGGATTCTGGATATGTTTTGAAGATAGAGCCTACAGGATTTACCAACTAATTGAATGTGATTTGTGAGAAAAAATAGGAGTCAAGAATGACTGAGATTTTTAGACTGAACAACCAAAGGATGGTGATTTAATTATTGAGGTGTAGGACTTTGGGGGTGCAGATGAAGAGAGTATATGAAGATTATGCATTTTCTTAAGTGTGAAATATCAATCGGATATTTAGGTGAAGATATGAAGTGGCTAGTGACTAGTAGTTAAAATATCAATCTAGATTGTAGAAGAGAATTTCTAGGCTGAAAAAAGAAATTTTATAAAGCAGCATGTAGATGGCATTTAGAGTCATGAGATTGGACTTGTGTAGATAGAAAGTGAGTGTAGAGAGAAAGAAGAAAACTTTTAGGGCTGAGATGTAGAGCACTTAAAGTTTTTGAGGTCAGGAAAATGATCACCAACCAATAAGGGAGACAGAGAAGGAGCAGTGATTTTTAAAATGGAAGAAATCAACTTAGTGTAGTGCCCTTGAATCCCAATGAAGAAGTGTTGTAAGAAGGAAGAAGTGGCCAGCAACCTCAAGTGTTGCTGGTAAGTGAAGTAAGGTGCTAACTGAGAACTGATCCTTGGATTTAGCAGAGTGAAGGTAATTGGTGAAAACTTGAATGAATTAGGTTCAGGAGGGTACGGGACTGAAGGAATTGAAGAAAAATGTAGAGTTTAGCTTTAAAAGAACAGACAAAATAGAGAGGAATTGTGGTCACCTTATTTATTTCTAATGAAAATAGCCGGTACAGAGGGGGTGATGATTGATATTGAGAAGACGGGGGTAGAGGTCAGTACACCAATTATTTATGGCATGGTATCTTCTGAGTGACCAGGGAGGTGGGGGGGCAGTTTAAACATAAGACCATGGACTATATCTTACAAAGAAAAGGAGAAAAATAGTACCAGAGAAATATGGTTAAAAAAAAACTGGACAGTATTGAAAGCCTAGATAAGATTAAAGATCGTGAATTATAATGATACCAATATCATTGGTTAGGCATATCTTCTCTAGTGATGTTTATCTTTTGGATTATAATCATGAAGAAGCAGGTTGTTAGGTTAATTGAAGGTTAATTTTTGAAATAAGAAGGGAAGAGGGTGCAGTGAAGCTGAGTATGTTCATTAGGCAGTAATTGTAATGATTTATTATACCTTAGCTGGAGTTGAAGAGAAGTAAAAATAGAAATGAGACAATGGCTAGGTGAAAATGGAAGGGTTATTTGATTTATGGAATGATGAATTTAAAGAATTATTGCAGACAAACTTGAGAAAGTGGGCAGAAAGACCAGAACGTTTCACCAGAGACTAGAATTATTGAATTCGTGGCTCCAGAGGAGCAGCAAATGATGATGCAGAGTTCAAGAAGTGACCATGAGACCAAGTGCAGGAAAAGGTGACTGGAGATTAAAAAACTCAAGGAATTTAGAAGCAAGGCTATCCTAGCATTTTTTAGAACTATGATAGTAACAAGGATGGAGATGAATGACATTATATTGGTGATAAAGTTTTCAGTACCTGAGAGAAAAATAAGGTTCAACCGTAAAACAGCAGTAAAGGAGAGAAGATGAGGTATTTTAAGAGCGTAAGTTAAATTTCCAGATACAAGGATGGCTATTGTAAGGCCAACAAGACTCTGGGAAGAATGCCCTAAGTATGCTTGGACCTGCAGTTACTTCATTTCATGGCCAGTTGATGCTGTCTGCTATGGATGTACTTGTTGTTGACTGCATTAAGTGGATATTGAATCCAATATTGATTTTGTATTGGATCACCAAGGTGAGTTTTAAAAATGATGCCTAACCCAGATCTCATCACCAAGGAATCTGATTTATTTGATCTGAGGTGGTACTCAAGGCAAGTGATTCTAATATATAGCTAGTGAGAGTCACTTTGTCCCTCATACTGCCATGCGTTGATACATTTTCTCCTTCAGATACTTTGTGGTCACCTGGTTATGAAGTAGAGGTCATATAGAATTTGTCTATTTCCTTTTTTTTTTTTGTGGTACGCGGGCCTCTCACTGTTGTGGCCTCTCCTGCTGTGGAGCACAGGCTCCGGATGCACAGGCTCAGTGGCAATGGCTCACGGGCCCAGCCGCTCCGTGGCACGTGGGATCCTCTCGGACCGGGGCACGAACCCGTGTCCACTGCATCGGCAGGCGGACTCTCAACCACTGCGTCACCAGGGAAGCCCTGTCTATTTCTTTATCAGGCTATTTTTTCCTCCTGAATTGCCTTTCTCCTCACTCCTCACGTCTAATTTCTACACCTAGTTTTTGGCAGTTCTCTCTCTTTCTCTCCAGTGGGTTTTCAAAGTACTTAGTTAAGACCATCAGAAAATGACACATTTATGGTTTTCTACTTCATATTGCATTTTTAACGTACGTATAAAGAGACAATGGAAACCCATGCTAAGGATATTAGTCATCTTTGAATTTTCTAAAACTCCTAGCACAGTATTTTGCACTTAGAAAATACTTATTATATATTTGCTGAATGAGTAAATATATACATAGGTCTAGTAAGTTGCATTAGCCTGTGTTACAAGTAGTTGAATTTTTGGATGAAATTTTATGTATTACTAAATTGTATCAGAATCTAACATAGTACCTGTTTGGTTTATTTTCAGCTATTTTGAAACAAAATGATAGTTAATAAATGCTTGAATTACCTATTTCATAATTGCAAAACATTTCAGAGATCCTTGTTACATAGGTTTAGATTACAAAATACATGTTTTAATTGACTAAGCTATATATCTGTGTTAAGGTCCATGAAAACTAATGGGCCTATAAACAGTCCTACCTGTGAAATTATTTAACTTTTAAACTTTTGGTTCAATGGTCAAAAGTAGTTCACTTCGGGGCTTCCTTGGTGGCGCAGTGATTGGGAGTCCGCCTGCTGATGCAGGGGACACGGGTTCGTGCCCCGGTCCGGGAAGATCCCACATGCTGCGGAGCAGCTGGGCCCGTGAGCCATGGCCGCTGAGCCTGCACGTCCGGAGCCTGTGCTCCGCAACGGGAGAGGCCACAACAGTGAGAGGCCTGTGTACCACAAAAAAAAAAAAAAAGTAGTTCATTTCCAGCTACCTGAGTTAAGCATTCTGAGATAAAAGTTAAATACTTGGATATTAGATCTTTGGTCTTTGATGTGCTAAGTAAGCTAAAAGGTGTGCAGGCTCTTATGGTGATATCAGTAACAGAAAACTAACATTCTGCTTCTTTAATAACAACTCTTTTCTCAGTTCCTAATACAGTTTAAAGGGATTTAAAATGTCTTACTCTGATCAGAATTTTTTATGCTTTGTTTTACCTTTGAGCCCAAATATCACCACATTCTTTATATGTAGTTAAGGCTGATACCAGGAAGGCAAGTATTAAAGATAAAACTACATTTGCTAGCTTTTTCTTTTTAATCCTGTTTTTAGAACTGCTTAGAGGCCCTTTAGAAACACTACTGTTTACAAGATTACTGAACTGGTGGAAAACATTGAAGCATTAAAACTTTGAACTGCTGTAGTACCTCATAAACACATTCATACAGAAAAGTAGAGCCAATTAAAAAGTAAATTCCTCTGTACTATAAGATAAATCGCTGTGAGCCAACTGGCAAAAATAATAGAGCTGTCAAAACAATATAATTTCTGTGCACAAACCAAAGTATATCCAATATAATAATAGAATGAAGATCTCTTGAATAAATACCTAGTCAGGAATGAACTGCAGGGGAAAATACATTTGTTTAGAGCTCGGTTAGTTCATAGAAACAAATGTCTGCTTATAAGTTTGTAATATTTGACAAGGGGAAGATTATAGCTCAGCCATGGCCTCCAGTAACTTAAAATATTAGAGGTTTTAGACCTTGCTCAGTTAATGAGTTACCCAAATGTTCACCTTTCACAGATTGATAATCTGGTTGTAGCCTGGGACACTTCACTATCTGTGAACTGAAGGCATTTAACTTGATAGATCAGGGTCTTTTGCCAAATAAATTAAAGCAAATAGGAGTAACTGAGCAAGCTGTCAGCTGGTCTAATGCGTATTTGTCAAATTAATCCGTCAGTGAATGTGAAGAGATATGTTCCAGTTCCAGCCTGTTCATTAGGGGACAGTCTGTTCCTGAATCCTGAATGGTCAAAGAGCATTCACTTAGATGCGTGAAATACATAAGATCACACAAAAGAAGAATGTAGAGCAGCCTTTTACCACACAGAACTGTAAACATGGGCTCACATAATATATACCAATATCTGTAACAGGAAGTCCGTTGTGGAGGCACCATAACAAAGCCATAACAGAGCCTTTGATTTCTGAGGCAAAGGGGCACAGGTGTACCTGATTGAGGTAGATGCCAAATGAGGACTTATGGGAAATCATTTTTCTTGAAGCAAAGATTTTAGAGACTGCTTAGCAGAGGTAACACCTTCATTTCAATTTAGAAGAAAGATGTAGGAGGATTACAGTTATTTAGAAGAGAGATTATGAGAATCAATTGTGTCAAATGGATTACTTTTGGAACACAAGGAATTTCAGATGGACCCTGAGTAATTTGGTAGTGAGAAAAAAAAATATTCATGCAAACAGTAAGGTTTCTTCTGGTATCCCAGATATAAATAAGGAAACTAGATGAGTAGAAGTCTTTATTTGGGACAATTTAGTATGAACAAGGTGATCCAAGGTAGTTACTTTACCACCGTTTCCTATGATTATTAAGAAATGTGCCCAGTTGTTTATTCATTGTAGCTAAACCTCACTTGTTTTCTATGCAAGATGTCTTTAACTCACTGATATTATCTCTCTTTGCTTCGACCTTATATGATCAAGTAGCTCTGATTCTAGTGTTAAGTGTTTCCTCTATATGCCTACAGCCGAAACTCAAATACCATTCTCAGGAACTCTTGCAATCAAATGGCCTTTATTAGTGTTAAAAGATAAATTGTGACACACTAAAATTTTAAGGGATTATTTAAGCAAAAATTGATTTGAATCAGACAGCATCCAATATAGTAAATAGAAAGGAGCTCTGAAGAGTTTTACAAAATGAAAGACTTTTACAGGCAGAAGGGAGTGGAAATGAGGGAGTTATACTGGGCAAAAAATCGGGTTGGTTATAGCAAGGTTACTTACTTTTAGGTAAATATATTACCTATCAAGCATATTACTGAACTAGTGCTAATCAGGCAATTCCTGATCAACTAGTTTAAGATTCCATTTGTGGGAGAGCTGAAACTATAATTAAATCTCGGTTTGGTGACCTGGGGCATAGCGTAAGTAAGTTGATTTTGGTCTTGTATTATTTGTATTAACATTAGATAAACTAATCTGTGATAGTAAACCATCTTCTTACTCATCTAGACAACATTATTTTTGAAAGGTTAGAAAGTTAGTTTAAAGGTATCTATTTCTGTAAAAACCTTTACTCATTAGTTCTATGCTAGAAATTTCAGATTCACTGGTCATTTAACAAGGACAGTATTTGGGGTGAAGAAAGACTCTTGGTACTCCATAAATTTGACCTGCTGTCAATTCTGTCTACTTTGGGACCTTTTAATTTGAACTATAAAATGAAGTTGGAGGTGGGATTGCTGACTCAGGAGAGAGTTGGAATGCTGCCCAGTTTACCATATTTTTCCCTGCTCAGCATCTCTGACTAATCAGCTCCATGCAGGGAGAGACATTATCATCTCTGAAACTGATAAAGGATGGTCCCACCTCCTGTTGTCTGCTTCCTGTTAAACTCCTTGTCCATATGCAGAGAGCCTGTAGAGAAAATACTGAATATCCTACAGGTGTCTGCATACCAAGCTGATCACTGGAGTGAAACAGTCTAATGGCTGAACCTATTCCGTCATGTGTTCCTAATTGGCTCCTATATGCCTGTTACTGTCTTGGCCTATTTTTCTCCATCTAAATTTTCGTGAGTTAATTTGGCTTTGTGGTTCTTATAAAGAAAAGATTGCAGGCACTATGTTTCAAGTCTAAAGATCACTAAACATATTAGAGCTCTGCTTCTTTGCCCTTCACAAGAGGGCATCTGAAATAATACTTGTTTTCTGGAAAGGTGATGTTTGCTTGGCAATCTTACCCCTCTGAGATGTTTGTTCTTCAAAAATGCTCTGTGGCTCATGACTGGACACATATTTTAACTCTGTGCTTGTGCTGATGGTTCGTTACACATAACTGCTTTATTTTTTTCACACCTTATTGGAAATTTTTGATTGTTTTTCCTACTAGTAAGTATTGCAGAGGCATTATGCATTCAATAAATATGTATTGACAACTTTCATATTACAGTTGACCCTTGAACAACATGGGTTTGAACCACGTGGGTCCACTTACATGTGGATATTTTTCAATAAATATATTGGAAAAATTTGGGGGGATTTGAGACAATTTGAAAAAAAACAGGTGAATCATGTAGCCTAGAAATAGAAAAGAACATTTAGAAAAAGTTAAGTATATCATGAATGCATAAAAGATATGTAGATACTAGTCTTATAATTTAATACCATAAAATGTACACAAATATAAAAAGCTAAAATTTATCAAAACTCATCCACACAAACACAGATTGTAATAGCTCCATTCTCAATAGAGAGAAATATAAACAAGCATAAAGATGCAGTATTAAATCATAACTGCATAAAATTAATTGTAGTACATACTGTACCTACTGTAATAATTTCATAGCCACCTCCTGTTGCTACTGTGTTGATTTCAAGTGTTGCAAGTATCCTCTTAAAACTCCATGTGACGCTAATCATCTCTGCGTGAGCAGTTCGTCTCTCCAGTAAATTGTGTATTGCAGTAAAAAGTAATCTCTCCTGGTTCTTTCATATGTTTCACCATGTTTAACACAAAACTGTAAATCTTTTTTTTTAAGTTTTTTAAAAAATTTGTTTAATCAATTTATTTATTTATGGCTGCTTTGGGTCTTCATTGCTGCATGAGGGCTTTCTCTAATTACAGTGAGTGGGGCTACTCTTCCTTGCAGTGCGCAGGCTTCTAGCTGTGGTGGAGTACGGGCTCTAGGCACGTGGGCTTCAGTAGTTGCGCACGTGGGCTTAGTTGCTGCGCGGCATGTTGGATCTTCCCGGACCAGGGCTTGAACCCGAGTCCCCTGCATTAGTAGGCAGTTTCTTAACCACTGTACCACCAGGGAAGCCCAAAACTGTAAATCTTGAATAACACCATGGGACCCTTACGAAATGCCACTAGTGATACTGGAAGTGTTCCTAAGAAGCAGAGAAAAGTCATGACGTTACAAAAAAAAAGTTGAATTGCTCAATATATACCAGAGATTGAGGTCTGCAGCTGTGGTTGCCAGTCATTTCAAGATAAATGAATCCAGTATAAGGACGGTTGTATAAAAGGAAAAGGGAATTCGTGAAGCTGTCAGTGCAGCTACACCAGCAGACACAAAAACCTTGCACTTTTGGCGAAATACCTTTTTACCTTACCTTGAAAATGCAGCTTTTGTGTGGGTGTAGGATTGCTATAATAAAGTCATACATATAGACTCTAATATGATTTGAGAAAAAGTAAAGTCATTATATGACAACTTAAAGTAAAAGGAAGGTGAAGGATCTAAAGCTGGAGAATTTAATGCCAGCAAAGGATGGTTTGATAATTTTAGAAAGAGATTTAGCTTAAAAAAAGTCAAGATAAGAGGAGAAGCAACTTTTGCCAACCAAGAAGGTGCAGATGAGTTCCCAGACACCATTAAGAGAATCAGTGAAGAGAAAAGATATCTGCCTGAACAGGATTTTAATGCAGACAAAAGTGACCTATTCTGGAAAAAAAAAGTGCCACAGAGGACATTTATTAGTAAGGAAGAGAAGTGAGCACCACGAGTTAAAACAGAAAGGGATAGTCCAACTCTACTGTTTTGTGCAAATGCAGCCAGATTTATGATCAGGACTGCCCTTATCTTTAAAGCTGTTAATCCCCATGCCTTGAAGGGAAAAGATAAACACCAGCTGCCAGTCTCTTGGCTGTATACAAGAAGCCCTGGACAACTAGAACTTTTTCTGCATTGCTTCCATTGATGCTTTGTCCCTGAAGTCAGGAAGTATCTTATCAGTAACAGACTGACTTTTAAGATTCTTTTGATAATGGACAATACCCCTAGCCACCCAGAACCCCATGAATTCAATACCAAAGGCATCAAAGTGGCCTACTTGCTCCCCAAAACAACATATCTAGTTCAGCCGCTAGATCAGGGTGTCATAAGGACCTTTAAGGCTCATTATACACGGTACTCTATGGAAAGGATTGTCAATGCTATGAAAGAGAACCCTGATAGAGAAGATCATGAAAGTCTAGAAGGATTACACTATTAAAGATACCATCATTGTTATAGAAAAAGCCATGAAATCCATCAAGCCTGAAACAATAAATTCCTGCTGGAGAAATCTGTCCAGAGGTTGTACATGACTTCACGGGATTCACAATAGAGCTAATCAAGGAAATCATGAAAGAGATGGTGGATATGGTAAAAAAGGTGGGGAGTGAAGGGTTTCAAGGTGTGAATCTTGGAGAAATTCAAGAATGAACAGACACCACACCAGAGGAACAGAAGATGACTTGGTGAGATGAGTGCTTCTGAACCAGTACCCAATGATAAGGAGGAAGATGTAGAAGAAGCAGAGCCAGAAAGCAAACTGACATTAGACATCTGACAGAAGGGTCCCAGTTATTCAAGACTGCTTTTGACTTATTTTATGACATGGACCCTTCAATGATATGGGCACTGAAACTAAAGCAAATGGTGGAAGAAGGATTATTACCCTTTAGAAACATTTTTAGAGAAATGAAAAAGCAAAATAGACAGAAATTATGATGTATTTCCATAAAGTTACACCCAGTATGCCTGCCTCTTTTGCCTCTCCTTCTCCTCCACCTTTTCTCCCTCTGCCACCCCTGAGACAACAAGACCAACAACCCCTTTCCCTCCTCCTCAGTCTACTCAATGTGAAGACAATAAACTTTATGATGATCCACTTCCACTTAATAAGTAGTAAATAATCAGCATACAGTACAGTTAATAAACTTATTTGTTATGTTCATGTGTGACTGTATTTGTGTGAAAATCTAATAACTGTATAGCAAGAACTATATGAAATGTTTTTGTTTCTAATCATCATCATCACCAAAGTATTCATCCTGTAGAATACTGTGTGCAAGACTTATATTGAAATGAACAGACTATCCTTACATAGGCATAATATGAGTGATATTTAATATAAAATTAATAATGAGTTAGTTTTCTTCCTGTTTTATAACTTTGCTTTCAAATAAATACATTACTGTACAGTATGCCTCTCTCTTGTAATTGGAGAAACTGCATATCAGCCTATCATCACATGTAAGTAGTTTTTAAAAAAATTTAACTGCACTACTGTACACCACAAAAATTTTATAATGATTCATTTATTAGTGTATGGCTAGGCTATGGTGAAGCAATCATATTGATTACACTAGACTACCAGAAAGCAATCATATTGCTGCTTCTTTGTTATCAATGCATGAATTGATATACCTGTAAATAAATATGAATTTATTTTTCACATTATCTTTTTATTTTTGATATCTAGTGTTAGTAATACATATAACATCTGCAGTGTTTTATGTCATATAAAACAATATTGAGGCTTCCCTGGTGGCGCAGTGGTTGAGAGCCTGCCTACCGATACAGGGGACACGGGTTCGTGCCCCCGTCCGGGAAGATCCCACATGCCGCGGAGCGGCTGGGCCCGTGAGCCATGGCCGCTGAGCCTGCGCGTCCGGAGCCTGTGCTCCACAACGGGAGAGGCCACAACAGTGAGAGGCCCGTGTACCGCAAAAAAACCCAAAAAACAAAAAATAAAAACAATATTGATATAGCTACTGACAGACAATTCATCTTGTAAATAGATGATGTAAACTTACAGTATGGATAAATTCAGTACTGTACTCTAAATGCATTTTCTCTTCCTTATGATTTTCTAAAAAACATTTTCTTTCCTCTAGTTTACTTTATTGTAAGATAACAGATACATATAACATACAAAGTATGTGTTGATCAACTGTTTATGTTATCTGTAAGGCTTAAGTCAACAATAGGTTATTAGTAGTTAAGTTTCTGGGAAGCTAAAAAGTTATGCACAGATTTTCAGCTACATGGGGTATCAGTGCCCCTAGGCCCCCTATTGTTAAAGGGTCAACTTGATCAATACTGGGCTTGCAATGATAAGCAAATGTAGACCCTGTTTTTATACTCATGGAGTTTTCGTGAACCAAATTATTATTTAAAAAGGTAAAATCGTCACAATGATATGTAGAATAAAGAGAAGTGTATATTGATAAGTCTGCATGAATTGGCAGATTTTACCACACCTGGAGGCAGGAAAAGCTTTAAGAAAAATGATTATTGAGCTGAACTCTGAGTGCAGAATAAGAATTAAATAAGTAGAATGAAGGAGGAAAGGGCATGCACAAATGCTCTTGCAGAAGGAAGCATGTGTGTTTTTAAAAGAATTTATTGAAAGCAAGAGAAATACTAAAAATTAAGAGATGGGTAGAAATAAGACCATGAAGATATCAGCAATGGAGAAATTTGTAAGCTATGTTAGGAATTTTGGGCTTTTCCCTGAATCGTAATAAATCGATGAAATATTTTATGCTGAGCTTGGGGAACAAGCAGTTGATTGTTTTGGCTGCAGCATAGAGAATAGAAGAAACAATAGATACACAGTGTCAAAATAAGAAACTATTGCATTTGCTTCAGTATTCTGGCCTGGGGACTGGTAAAGATAGTTGGGTCTTGAATTGTTTCTAGATTTGTACTTCTGGCTTTGTAGATATTCATAAGACAAAGACAGTCATTTTATTAGCCCTTGAATATTTGCCTCCAACTCATTTATTTCCTGATTACTTGTAGGAGGGAGGTTCTGGGGCATTGCTGAGAAGTTGGGATGATTTTTAATCAGGGAATATTTATGTTGGTTGTTTTGTTTTAAGTCTAATTTTTGTTTCTTTAATCTTAAGAATTCTTTAAAACTGAAAAAGCAATTATTCAGTAGTGGAAAGTAGAGATAAAGGTAGACTAGAATAGGCTAGTGGGTGCAGAGCTTATTGAAAAGGAGGAGATAGATACAAGAAGTATGTAAAGAGTATAATCAATACATGTGGGTATGCATTGAATATGAGTGTGAAGGTTGTGGTGAAGGAAAGAATAATGTCGAGGTTATTGCCTAGTTTTCTGAGCTGTAGTGTCATTCTGTGGAATAGGGAAACCTGAACGAACACAAGGCTTTGGGGAATAGATCATGAGTTGTGTTTTGAACATGTTGAGTTTGAGATACCTTTGAGAAATCTAAGTTAAGACTAAAAAGTAAAAGGTTGTATATGTAGGTTTATAGTTTAGAGAGGAAGTCTAGGCCAGTGAAAAACAAGTGCGAACCATCTGCTTACATGGTAAAGATATGTTCATTTGTATTAGTGATTTACAAACATGGGCTTATTTTATCTTAGCGACATCATTATCCCTGTGAGATAAGTACCTTTATAATCTCCATTTTAGAATAAATGGGAAAACTGAGACAAAAAGAGGTTAAGCTCTTGCCATGATTGCAAAGCTAGTGTCAGAGCTATATTTGAACCCAGGCAAATTGGAAAATACATTCATATTCTTAATCATTCTGTTATGCCATCTGTCATGAATGAGATTGCTTAAGGATTGAATGTAGATTGATTAAAGAGCTCATAACTGAGTTTTGAGAAATTCCAACATTTACAGGCCCAGTGAGGCCAAAAAGTCTAAGAAGGAGAAGCCAGAAAGGAAGGGAAAAAAAACCAGAAAGGTGTGATTCTTGAAAATTAGAATAAGTAGAAGATATCAAATTCCCATGAGAGATCTCAAGTAAGAGCAGATCTAGGGGAGAACCTAAAATTTGGATCCAGACACCTATACTTTTGGTGACGTTAGTGCCTTCCTCAAAGCAGTAGGGGCTGAACCCAGTCTGGAGAGAGTTGAGGAGTGAGTGGAAAGTGTGGAAGAAGAGACAACTTTTTCTAAAATGTTGACTTTGGCAACAAAGGAGCTAGGTTTATAGCTGGGGTGAATGGGTGTTTGTTTTGTTTAAATAATAGAGAATGGAATATGTTTCAAAGTCTAAGGATCTCGTTGATAGGGAGAGGTTGACCTCTGGGCAGCAAAAGACAGATGATTAACACAGCTATCAGGACGTCCATCCTCCTGAATTTTATCCTGCTTCACACACCACTTCATCTCAGTTTCTTTTCCTGGCTTCTTCTCAGCTTTGTGGCTTTTTATTGTGAGGGTTTCCCAGGGATCAGACCATGAATGGTTCTTTTCTCTACCTACATGCAATCCTTTGGTGATCTCAGCCAACTTTTCTAACACATCTAAAACTAATTTTTTCACTCCAACATGCTTCACCCATATTCTTTCCTATATCAGTACATGTTTATTTCATCCTTCTATTTGTTCAGGCCAAAACTCGGAGCCATTCTTCAGGCTCTGGGTGCACAGGCTCAGCGGCCATGGCTCACGGGCCCAGCTGCTCTGCGGCATGTGGCACATGGCATCTTCCCGGACCCGGGCACGAACCCGTGTCCCCTGCATTGGCAGGCGGACTCTCAACCACTGCACCACCAGGGAAGCCCCTGGAGCCATTCTTGACTTCCTTTTTTGTCTCCCACCCCTCTACAGTTCACCAGTAAATCCATGGTCCTAGATTCACAATATGTTTGGAACTGTAACAAGTCCACTGATAAACACCTTGGTCCAGGTCAAGCCATCTCTTGTTGACTTACTGCAATAGGCTCTTACCTCTTCTTCTTGCTTCCATGTGTCCTCACTTGATTAAAATTGAACAAAACAGCCAGAGTGATCTCATTAAAAGGTGAGCCAGGTCATGTCACCACTTTTTTTTTAAATTGAGATATATTTTACAAAAAGTGAAGTGCATCAGTCTCAAATTTGGTGAGTTTTAATAAATGCACAATTGTGTAATCCATACCTCTAGGAAGAAATCAAGTATTTCTAGCCTTCATGAACTGTTTCATATGCAGTTTAGTATCCTGATACTGATGCGGGGGGAAGTTTATGGAGATTTGTGGAGCTCCTTCTCTGTACAGCTCCCTCTTATCTGTCTTCTCAACTCAATGAGACTACCTTTCTCTGTTTGGGCTTCCTTCCCCTGTACCTTGGTGTACGAAGTGCTTCTAGACAGAAAGATGAGGGGAGAGTATAACTCCGCTTACCAGTTTCCCTTCACTCAGTTCTACGCTGCCTGTAGTCTAATACCTTAAAACATTGTTTCACTTATTTTATCCAACTTTGTATTGTTCAGAGGGAGGGCTAGTCTGGTGTCAGTTATCCTTTTTGGCCAGGAACAGAAGATGCTTCATACCGTTGTTGGCATAAGTTATCTTACCATCTTATAGGCTACCTACAGTCTCATATATCCTCAATTATATTTTATAATTCTGCTTACTTACATTGGTACTTACTCTGGCAGATGGGCTTCTGGTAAACTGCCTGTACTTTGCACCATAGTTCTTCATTCATGCTTGTCTCATGGCACTTACCTCATTTAGGTAGCTAGTTATATGTGCTTGGTTATATCCTTCATACAAGACTAAACTTTTCGACAGGAGAAAGCAGCATGCTATAAATATTTATAGATTGAATATATCAGAGAACCAAGTGAATAAGAATGAATTTTGATGATTATGATTTTATGGTGAACTGTAGGCCCAGGAGATGAAGAAATCTTTTTAATTTTTAATTACTTTGGGGAAGTTGTGGGTATCTAATACATATTTATTGGCTGACAGGCAGGACAGGCTCCACAATAAGAAACCCATAACCGTTGTGTTAAATATCTAGAAGTTTTTAGTTTTTGCTGACATTTTATTCCTGTGTTCACAACTAAATCCTATCCAATTACTCTCCCTTCTATGGTGACTGAGATGTAAATCACCCCACTCTTTTAGCCAGTGTGTGAATGACCTCTGCCAGTTAATTTAATGGGAAGAACAATGATAAAAGGAAACAATTTGTTGTTGTTTTTCTTTTGCCTGGAAGCAAAATTATGTTTCCCATGGAGCGGCTTGATTGGAAGTTGATAGTGTATGCAAGGATAGACCACTTAAATTGCTCTCTCAAATGAGTTAGGCAATTCTGCAAAAACAAAACAAAACAGAACAACAAAAAAACCCATACTAATGAGGAACAGAATAGAAGAAAATTGACTGACTCTTGATCCTAAATAGATACTCATAAATTCAACAAAGTGGTCTGTGGGGCCACCTATATAATTGATTCTGTAACTCTGATATCAATAATGTAATACATGAGAAAAATTAAGTCAATGCTCAGATCTGATGACGTGCCACAAAATGAAGTTGCCTGTAGGCCTGCTCTTACGTAGCCTTCACCCCATGGTAAATTTTGTAGTAGTGGTGGTTAAACTATTAGTCAATGCCTTTAAAGTTTACAGTAGTTTATTTCAAATAGTAATATGCTTATTCATTTATTTTATTTATTTATTTTTTCACAATACTCGTCAGGGTTGTCATAATAAATGTACCTGCCTCCCAGTTTTAAAAGTTGCTAAGAATATCTTAGAAATAGATAACGAAGCCTGCCAGATTTGCAAATGAATGCTTACTTGAAAATAGCATTGTTTGGGACATCTTGGAAGCAATAATGTGAGAAATATGTGTGTTGTTATTAGCTATGAACATAGGTTTTTCTTTTCCGTATTCTGGTATGGAAATAAATGAATAAATATTGAAATTACACTGCTGTAGAAGTTCATTTTATTCATCATGCACACTACATCTCAGGTCATTGTCCTTTTGGAAACAGACTAATGCACAGTTCTCTTGCGTTTGAGATTACCGAGTTGTTCTAGGCCTTATGACCCTACTAAACTACTCACAATTCTTAAAGGATAAGCAGTAATATGACTTCTAGAGGAGTAATTTGACATCTAAAGGGCTATTTAAGCAACAAGAAGGGGCATACTTTACGAAAAATTGGTATAATTATGGCTAGAAAACCTGAGTTGCTGCCAATGTGTCTTAAAGCTAACGTGTTTTGGTTGTATTTCAATTATTATCAGTACAGAATTCCAGAAAACATTAACTATATTTGTGTTGTTTTCTAGACAATCACACAGGAATAGGATCCTTAATAGGCACTTTTGTTATCAATGCTATCGTAGAACTAACCTAGTGTGGTTATACCTTAGAAAGGTCAGGAAGTTAATGCCCACACAGCAAATGGTAGACAGCCCAAAGGAAAGGAAAGGGAAAATAAAGAAGCAACTGTGCTTTCTCAGTGTAAGAACCTCATTAACATTGAGTAGTGATTTCTACAAACTGGGGAAATAACAAGGAACAGGTGTGGAAGATGAACAAAATGAAGCACCTAAAATATGAAACTCTAGCCCTGTCAGTCAGTGGTTCACAGCTACTTCAGGAAGGATACTTCCCAGAACACTAGAATATTTCAGGACGATTTAAAAAAAAAAACCTATGCAGCAATCCCATCTCCTACCCTACCCGGTTCTGATTTAATTGGCCTAGGTCCAGTTTAGGTATCGCAAGGTATTAAAATGACTCTAGGCGATGCTAAGCCAACAGGTTTGAGAAGCACTGATTTAACGCTCTTTGATGAAAATGCTATCTTAATAACTAGGACAGAAAGTGAGAGAAGGATTTAATTTATTTTAAATGTATCTACATATAGGTGTGTGTATGTCATTAGAGCAAGACAGGGAAGAGAATATCAGTTTTCTATTTTCCTAATTAAAATATTGGGACTAATTCTGCCCTCCTTCTTTTCCCTTATTACCTCCCTAGATTCAGTATGAAAATAAAGGATTCAAATATCTGGCTGCTGTCAGTGGATTATAGGACACTTTGCCAAGCTAACCTCAAATTGCACAGGACTAGGATTCACTGTGCTTGTTACAGCTCCCTGGTTAATTCTTTCTTCACGGTGAAGCTCTTGTAGAAAAGGGGATTATTCATCATTTTGAGATTCACTGTTTAGTTAGATAGATCTTTAGGATCACAAATTAATAGAGAAATCATTGGGGTTTTTTTTTCATGTATCTGTAGTTTAAACAAACAAACACAATGCAGGTTAGGGTAATGCTCTAATAGAATTTCCCAACTTTGCAAAATAACATTACCAATTAATTGGGCTGATGGCTAGGAAGAGATTCAGTACCTTTATTTCTGAAATAGATATAAATCAATAAAGGGAATTTTGACTGACATATGGGACTAAAACAAATCTTTAAGTAGCACAGCTATTGTTTTCCATAGCCTAGGCTTGTCTATTAATAACACTTGCTAAGTGAAAATTGATGCTGCTGGCCTATCCTGTTCACTTTAGGCTGCCTTCCTCCCCTATTATACCTTTTAGATGAGCTAATCTTACCTCTGTATAGAAAAGGAAGAGTTGTCCTACTTTGTTACCAAGTTACGTTAAAGGCAGTTGGCAGAGGAGAAAGTGAATGCCATCCAACACTGCCTATTACCCAGTGGTTATTCATTTGACATGTTTATATTTCTCTCCAGGCATACCAATTAAGAGAGTTCACCTGCTTCTGTTAGAAATCGACTGAGAATGGGCTGCTAAAACCAAGCACAATGCCCAAGGTCATTGTCTAATAGAGTAAATTGTCCAATTATAGAGTAAGTTGCAGAAATAATAGGGGAAACATGATAAAAATAATTAGTGCTGTCTCACTAATAGATGGACTCCTTCCCATACTGTGTGAACAATAAGATTTAGCTAATCTTTTCATTTCTTCAGAGTGAAGTCTTGGGAGGACCATTGTTGTGGAAGGGGCTGGCAGGTGTTTCAAGGCTGCCCATCGCACACCTATAAAGTGCTTACTATAGCCAGGAGCTATTCTAAACACTAGACATCGTAAATAAATTTAATCCTCACAATAACTTGAGAAGGTAGAAACTAATATTGTCCACAATTTATAGATGAGAAAACTAAGTTATTGAGACAAGACTCGGAAGAAATGATACTTCAATTATTTCAGAACTTGCAATAATTTAAGATAGAACAATTTTTTCCTTTGGTAAACATTTCTGTAGTTGTAATCCACCTGGTTTGTGGAAATTTGTTATGGAAGCCCTAGGAAACTAATACAATGTTGTTATTATTGTGTGGTCATGTTTTTAATTTAATTACATGCATACCAAGATAAAGAATTACATAGTATTACATCCATCCTCCTTCCTTCCTTTACTGCCCCCTTCTTATCATCCTTCCTATCTTTTTTCCTCTCTTCCTTTTTTTTGATTTTATAATAAAAACATTATTCCCTGTGAAATCTAAATATACATGAAATCTAGGTATTGACTGATTTCCTTAATTTTCGAGAGTCTCCCTGAGATAAGTGACTTACAGGATATTCTGGGAGCACTTGGAACGTACATAAACCTATGTACAGCAGAATACATTGTTCAGTTAGAACTTCCTGGGCTGACAACAAAGCTCTGATAAGATAAAGGCCACTGGATAGGGAATTTTTTTTTTTTTTTTGCGGTACGAGGGCCTCTCACTGTTGTGGCCTCTCCCGCTGCAGAGCACAGGCTCCGGACGCACAGGTTCAACGGCCATGGTTCACAGGCCCAGCTGCTCCACGGCATGTGGGATCTTCCTGGACTGGGGCACGAACCCGTGTCCCCTGCATCGGCAGGCGGACTCTCAACCACTGCGCCACCAGGGAAGCCCCCTAGACAGGGAAATCTTGACCTTTCCACTACCCTTATATCTCTATTGCTATGGCAATAATACAGTGCACATCTCTTTCTACTGTAGCTCAAAACTGATACAATGAGCCAAAAACATGGTGCTGAGAGTGGAATTAATGGCAATATCACAATTTCATATCCAGATGCTAAATAGCAACCTATGGTCCAATTTCCCCCCATATCCTTTTTGTTTATCTTCTGACTACAAGTGATCTAATATTATCATTTAAACTAAATTATAACCTTTGTGCCTACTGTCAAGAAAATTTCTTGAATTCTTTTACTTTATTTCTACTTCCACACATATACTGGTAAATGGTTTTGTCCCTACAACTTGGATACCCATGTAACCTTTCAATTTGAGCCTTTTTATTTCCCTCTAATAAGGACCCTTTTGGAATTGTCCAAATCCTGGTTCTCCACTTCCTCACTCAGGTCATTGTTTTGCTCCATTCTTTTGCACCATTCTACTCTTACTCCTTTCTGACTTTCAAAAGATTCTCACCTTCAGCATATATGATAAATAAACTCAAGTCACTTAAGCCTTAGAAAGGAAATTCTATGGATCTTGGCCTTGCTTTGCCAGCCCCAGTCCTTACAACATAAGCCAATTTCTTATAATGAATCTCTCTCTCTCTCTCTCTCTCTCTCTCTCTCTCTCTCTCTCTCTCTCTCTCTCTCTCTTTCTGTGTATACTACTGGTTCTGCTTCTCTGGTTGAACTCTGATTGATTCATTAAAAAAAGTTCAAAACCAGATTATCTTCCTCCCCAATTCAGTCTTCTCTATTCTCTATCTTATTATTGGTACCGCTATCCACTAAAGACCTATGCTTCATACTAGGATTTCCAAGCCTGATCAATCAAGCTTCAATTCCTAAATAGGTCTTATATTTTTCATCTGTTTTCCATCTCTCTTGCCTTAGATCAGTTTAGGCAATAATGCCTAAACCCTAAACTAGTCTTTCTGCCTCTAGCAGGTCATCCTCTTCCTTGAATCTGAGTATTCTTTCTCAAATACAAGTCTGAAGAGCTTACCTTCACATTTTAAATGTTAACATAGCTCACCATAACTTATCTGAAAATACAATGCTAAACTGCATTGCTTAGCCCAAGAAGTGCTTTGCAATTTGACTCTTTAATATCTCTAATCTTACTTATAAATTCCTCACTCAAGTCCTAAGCTCCAGCCGTATACACAAGCTCATTTCTGAATTCATCATTCTTTTTTCTAACTCTGCCTTCAGTCATGTTGTTTTCCCTGCCAAGAACACCCTTCCCAATTCCTTAGTTGTCTCCTTAAAGGCCACTCAGTCTTAAGACTCATCTTTAGCTTTCTTTCCGTCAGGAAATGCTCCTTGTTTTTTCTCTTCTTCCATGCATTACATTAGAGCTCCATTTCTGTTAAGAAGCATCCTGTCCCCATCTCTATCATAGCACTTACCACACAGTTCCCTTATCACTGGTTTCCTTATTTGTCTTCTTATCAAAATGTAAGCACTTTGAGGTTAGTAAGCATGTTGAATTCAATTTTGTGTTTCCAGCACCTATCTTAGTGTTTAGAACTTAGCATTCAAAGAATATTTTTTGAATAAATGAATAAGTAAAATATGTACCTTGAAAGTCATTCTCTTTGCCACAGATAACTTTGTTCATTATTTACTAAGAAACAGAGAGAGCCATGGTTTCCTCATCTTCCTTTTCATTTACCATGGAATGTCCCTGACTTCACCTTGTCTTAGTAGAAGCAGTATTTCAGCTCATTTTCAAGCTTATGGTGTTCACATTGTCTTTTTTTCCTATTATTATGTAAGTCTCTTCCCCATTGACTTCCTTCATCTCAGTTTTCAAACATATTGAGATACCTTTATCCTAAAAATTAAAATCTCTGACCTGTTTTCTGGTTATGTTACTTCCATACTTCTTTGTTTCTCCTTACCAAGAAGGTTACTAAATGATTTGTCTGCAGTTACAGTATCCATTTTCTCTAATCTCTTTTATTTCTCAACTAACTGCAGTTTGGACCTCTAGTTTGGTCCTCATGCAAATTGGCATTTCCAAATACCTGAGAAAATAAAAATTAATATTAAAAACAACTGATAATTTTGTGGACTGTTTCCTTCTTTTTTTTTAACATCCGTATTGCTTTACAATGGTGTGTTAGTTTCTGCTTTATAACAAATTGAATCAGCTATAAACTGGGATGAAGTGTTTCCTCCTTTTTGTCTCTCTAATCCTTTGATTCTGTGTCATCACTGCTCTCTCACTTCTCTTTTCTCTAATAAGTTCCTCCTAGTCTATTCCCAGAGTTCCTTTCTTTGCTTTTTTTTTTCTGATTAGTTTTCACCCAGTAATTCACATTTATGTTCATTGTTCTGAAATCTTTATCTTTAACCATAAAATGTTCTGTTTTCCAGACAATTTTTAACTACCAACAAGGCATTTTCAATGTAATTCAAACAGGGAACTCAAACTTATATATCTAAGACTTAAATTATTATCTTTTCTACCAAATCTACTTTTTCTCCTGTGTTTTCTACTCAGGTAATATTACATCTCCTTCAGGTGATAAATCTTGAAAATGCCTTCGAATTATTTTTCTTTTTAATTCTCAAACTTTTAATTATTAATCAGGTACTGTTACCACATATGTAAAAGCTTGCTCAAATGTGATTTTCTTCTTTCTTTTAGCTACAGCTCAAATTCAAGTCCCTATCATTTCTTGCCTGGGCTAGCACAATAACCATCCTACTAGATGTCACCTAATTTAAGTTTAAACTAAGGCTTCACCCTTTACTCAGTGTTTGAACTTACACATTATACTTTTATTTCTTACTCAGTGAAAGTCTAAAGTAAATGTTTCTGGTCAGCCAGGAATTGTGGTATGCAGTTGGGAGAAATGGGAGACATGAGTTGGTGTGATGTCACCTGCATTTCATATTAACCATATTCACTCTCTGAATTTATCACTATAATTGGACTCATTTAAAAATATTGTCACTATTTAATGTTTATCAACCCAAACTTTAATTTTATCTATGTTCTTAGAGCACAGTACAAGGTGAATTCAATAACTATTTGTTAATTTGTAGTTACCCAGGTATTAATTATGTAGGAAAGTAGAAGTTTAGTCTCTAGTTAATATAACTCCAAAGTTCATTCTTTTTTCATTATATCAAAGTATAAATGTTGTATCAGAGTGTTAGAAAGGATATTTTCAGACTCTCTCTGGGAAAAAGTAAATATTTAACCAATTTACAGTCTTTCACAACCTGAAAGCTCTGTAATGAAAAATGAAGTTCAGAATGGTAACACTGACATTAATAATAATAGCAAATATTGTTTTAACATGGTGAATACTGACTGAACTTTATATTATGTCATTCAATCTGCAATATAGCTGTATGTGGTAGGTAGGTGGCAGAGACTTCTAGCTATTCATTAAATTCATTTTCTCCTCTTCCTAGCCACCAGAGTCAAACAGCATCTCAGCCTTCCTTACGGTTAGGTGTGCTCATATAGTTAAATTTTAACCAATGGAAGATGAGCAGAAGTGATATGTGATTGACACATATAGCTTACACATTTGATTATGCATGATCTTTTCTTCTTTCAGGAGACTAGGAAGTAGTATCTAGGCAACACTGAGAGTTACAAATTGAAGATGGCACAACATTTATTCTTGTATTGCTCCTCTACCAAGTCATGTCTCCCACTTCTCCCTACCACATACCACAATTCCTGGCTGACCAGAAACATTTACTTTAGACTTTCACTGAGTAAAAAATAAAAGTACAGTGTGTAAGTTCACACATTGAGTAAAGGGTGATACTTTAATTTAAACTTAAATCTGTCCAACTCTAGAGTTCGCAGCACATCACTATTGCCTTGAGACTCAAAAGATCAGTGAACATATATTACAAAACTTTTTCAACAGCAGGTTTTAAAGCAAATGCTATGTTTAACATTCTGTTAACCAGACAACTACTTGGAAGAAAACAATCAAACAAAATCATTTGCAGTTTGTCAGCATTTTTCTGTAGTCTTTGCATCCTGCTAAATTATCATTCATATGTAGGAATTAATGACACGTCCTCTTTCCTCAATTTTTTACTTGTTACCTTGTCATTGCTAAGTCACTGCACAAGTGTTTTACTAAAATCCCTTTATAAGGAGAAGGTGAATGAAAAAATTATTTTGTGTATTAAACAAATCAGGTTAACTTTATTTTACATTCAAATTAATAATTTCTCTTATTGATTTCCTTGGCTATTTGTGTATTGACACACATTTGCAAGCAACTTTTTTTTTTTTTTTTTTTGCGGTACGCGGGCCTCTTACTGTTGTGGCCTCTCCCGTTGCGGAGCACAGGCCCCGGATGCGCAGCCCCAGCGGCCATGGCTCACGGGCCCAGCCGCTCCGCGGCATGTGGGATCTTCCCGGACTGGGGCACGAACCCGTGTCCCCTGCATCGGCAGGCGGACTCTCAACCACTGCGCCACCAGGGAAGCCCGCAAGCAACTTTTATATTTTTCATGGGGAAAAAAACTCTAAGAGAAAACTTTTTATAAACATCATTAAATATACTTATCTTGATAACTAACAATGCTATTAGTTCGATTGGGCCAAATTCGTATTTTGATCAGAGTTGGAACCAAATATTCTAGTTAAGAGATACCAGCCAGTGATATTAGAAAATTTGTATCTATCTAAAATATAGAAAAATCTTCTGGTTGAGCTAGGCTTTCCTTTAGTTTTCACATGTTGTCACTCTATCTGATGCTTATTTCTTAAGAGGAGTTACTCAGAAGTGAGGTACATGGTAGAAAACATTTTCATTGGTGAATACAGGATGGAAGTACTTGTTTTGGATGGTGACCAGACGACAGTTTATGTCTTCTTCTACATACTGGAACTATATGGTTTATCCTAATTCTGTGATCCCTCTGACAGCAGAAGAGATTCTAAATTTACTTTCTTTGGAGACTGAAGCAGGTTCTTCTAGAAGCAGGTTCAGACTTGCCTGATAGTCTTAATGAAAGTCAAGATGACTGAATAAATTCTCTTTATATATTTTCTGTAATAAAATATCCCAAGAGAAATATTTCCTGTGGGGTACCATCAGACGTGAATAGGTGGCAGATCATTCCATTTCTTCATCCCACATCTGAAAATTTCTAAGTGTAGATTCTAACCTTGGGTAGAATTGAGGTTTTCATTTGAAAAAGTGATCCAAATTGATTTAGTTATTTATATTAGGTTTATTGTTGTTTTGTCAACAATTTGAATTTTAAAGGTGCTTCAATCATTTTGAATTTTATAGGATATTGGATTTGGTACCTTTTGTGGTAAATAGAAAGACATGTTGAAGACAGACGAATCTGTTATTACATCTTTCACTTTTCCCCATTAAAATGCTGACTAATATTTTTAAACTGTTCCTCACATAAAACATTCCCAGCTAATGTCATTTATTGCTTTTAGAAATCTAAATGCCCCCCCCACATACTATATTTTAAAAGACCAGAGTAATAATAGTAAAATTTTGTCACTCAGAAAGATTTGGAGTGGTTTTATCTTGGTGATTTTTTTTTTTTCAGTTATCAGAATACAGGTAGGCTTTGGTAAGATCAATTAAATATAAAACCATTTCTCTAACTTAAAATAAAAAGGAATAATGGATAGGTGTGAGTATACAGTATCATAACAAATTGAAAATAGTGCAAATATTGGCATGTATTGCCTAAGTCATATTAAGAGTATAGTTTCATAATCTGTTTTTTAGGCCAGTAAAGTTTGATATAATCTTATATGTCCAAGTTTCTTGTCAGATATTCTTTTCCCCAAGAAAATATTTTTCATAGAAAAACTAAGAGCCATAGATTTTTTAGTACATGAAGCAAAAAGAAGTTCCTCACATCTTGCCTAAAGCATCTAACCTCAAAATTAATGACATTTTATCTATAGAGGAAAAAAATGATTAATTAATATTTTACCCCAGAATCACTGGATTGAATTTAAAACCAAAAATTTAACAAACATCAAATATTAAATAGTAGTAGAATTTACATTCCTGTAATTTGAAAAGTTAGATGAAAGACATCTAAGTGATGAAGTGCAAGACCATTGTTTTGCATTATAAATATTAAGTAAAAATGACTGAAATATGTTTTAAAGAAATTATATCTATATATATGTAAAATTATCTATGTATTTTTAATATTCTTATATACTTTTTGCATGATGTTTATTTCTACAGTCTATAGGCAGTGTGTTATGTACTTATGAATTTGTAATTCCTCTCACTAACTCAGCCCCTCATCTTAGATCTTTGGTCTAAAGGTTAAAGATATTGGTTTAGAAAGGCTACCATGTAAATAGCACTATAATTAGTTTAAGGAGGAAGTAGATTTTGTGCTTTCTTTTTTTTTTTTTTCCTGCGGTACGCGGGCCTCACTGCTGTGGCCTCTCCCGCCGCGGAGCACAGGCTCTGGACGTGCAGGCCCAGCGGCCATGGCTCACGGGCCCAGCCGCTCCGTGGCACGCGGAACCCTCGCGGACTGGGGCACGAACCCTCGTCCCCTGCATCGGCAGGTGGACTCCCAACCACTGCACCACCAGGGAAGCCCTTGTGCTTTCTTTTATAAATAATTTTGGGAACCTAGGGAAGGGAAACAAAGAGAAAGTCTCAAGTCAATATAATATCATGGGCAAAGACCCAGTGCCCATTTTAAGCCTGGTATAACTGGAGAACACCAAGGTAATCACTGGTACTATGGTGGAGAATTTGAATGAGAAAGATTTTGCATCAGTAACAGGGTTGTATAGTTCAAGTCGATCTTACTTGTCACATGGAGCCATTCTGTTCTTTTCCATTGGACACTATTGAGCAGATTAATGGTATGATAGTGGTTGGGGGAAAACAAGGGGCAAGTGGGAATATGCTGAGTTGTCATAGTAATTAAGGCCAGAGATAATGAGGACATCAATGGGATGGAGGTCTTATGAGAAGAAAAGGAATTAAAATGAAAAATTGTTTAAAAAATAATGTATTTGGTGACTGACAAAGGATGAATTGAAGAAAAACGCCATGGACACCATGGACTTTAATGTTTCAAGTCATAATAAAAGCTAATTACAGATTGTTGATGATTTCTAATGGAATGTATAATATTCCAGAAAAATATATATATAATATAATCTCAATAATTTGTGAGCATATCATTAACTGCTTGAGGTTTTACATACTTTTAAATCAATGATACTTGTATCATAATCCCTTACTGCTAAATCCATTATCTTCATTTCTCTATTGAAATTTGTTCTTGGGTCCATTCACACCTACTGCCCCTGTCACTGCCCCTGTCACTGCCCCTTGGTGCTTGACTGCCTTTATTTCTGACCCTTACTGAGTTTTTCTCTGAAACTCTCCTCATCTGCAGTACTTTTCTGATCCTCTGCCTGGTCTTGGAATGACCATACATTCCAGACCACTCCATAGATGCTAACTTTCATCTCCACTCTGGCCATGGGTATAGGGAGCTACCATCCAGATCCAATCTATTTCTGCACCCTCTCTTATTCTTTCTCTCATCTCCAGACATCCTTACTTTTATCTATTTGTTTTTTGGTTCCATACCTTACATATGTAAACATATATGTTAATAAATAATTTTCTAAAACTTTTCATCAAAAGCATTCAACATATGTTTTACCATCACAACCACATAAAAAGGAGAGACATCCCCAGAAAAAGACCTCCATGATTTATGTATTTAAAAAGATGAGGCTGTAATAAGATAAGCAGATTCTTTTTGACATTCCTTTGATGAATAAAATTATGTGTTAAATTCATGTTATATTGGCATATGTACATAATAGGCTCCAACTACTTCCAACATTTTGAATATGATAATAGGTCGGTGGATTGATTCAGAGTTGTCAAAGGGTCTAAAGGGTCAGCTTTAAGCAAATTATCTTCCCTCCTTACCCTGAAAATCAGAGCTTATATATTTGCTAATTGATTGGCTAACTCTAGAGAATGGTATTCTCTAGAAGCTTTGGCATACTGTATATAGAATGTTGATATACAGGGATGACATGCTTGATATAGAGTGTTTAATCAGCAGTTTTGATCTAGGTGTGAAGAAATTACTGAAGCAGATTGTAATTGTGTTTGTCCATAGAAGCATTCATTTCATCACTGAAGCTTTGTGATTCCTGTTCCATGTCCCTCCTAGCAAAAGACATTCGTTAGAGGACTTTTGTTAATAATTCTTTATAAATGCATACCTACATTTCAAATATGTAAGTGCCCTACATACAAACGAGTTCCATTCCGAGAGTGCATTCATAAGTCCAATTTGTTCGTAAGTCCAACAAAGTTAGCCAAGGCACCCAACTAACACAATCGTCTATGTAGTACTATACTGTAATAGGTTTTTAATACTTTTCACACAAATAATACATACAAAAACAAACACACAGAAAAATTTTTAATCTTACAGTACAGTACCTTGAAAAGTACAGCACAACAGCTGACATACAGGGACCGGCATCAAGTGAACAGGCAAGAAGTTACTGACTGGAGGAGGGAGAGGAGGGGGGAGATGGTAGAGCTGAAAGATCATCAGCAATAGGAGACAGAGGACGAGCTGCAATTTCACTCACGCCTGACGTTGATGGCACAGGTTCTGGTTCCTTGCTGGATTCAATTCTATCTACCCTCTTGAAAAAGCGATCCAGTGATGTTTGGGTAGTAGCTCTTTTTTTCCCATGATAGATGACACAGTAACCCTGGATTTCATTCTGAAAGGCTGCTGCAACCTTCGAGTACTGTTCTATGTTAGAGTCCTCAAATAAAGAAAATCCCCTTGCCATTTTCTGCGTCATGAATCTCTTCGGTTCTTTAGTTACCTCTTCCTTTTGTCTCTCTTCGTCCTTTCTATGAGCCTCCAGTTCCATCAGGTCTTCATCAGTAAGCTCCCCTTGTTGCACAGCAAGGAGTTCAATGAAGTCGTTCGTCCTCTTGCAGATATAGCTTGAAATAAAGATACTGTACTACTGAACTCTATACAGTACTGTACAGTAAAGTACACAAAAGTACAACCACTTGTAGAGGATGCACACACATGACAATGTATGCCAGACACATAAATGAGCTTATGTGCTTGGAAATGCGAACACATGTTCACATCTTTGAAAGTTTGCAACTTGAAGGTTTGTATCTAGGGGACTTAACTGTATATAAGATTGAGTCTAACATTGAGTTTGTGTTATCAATTGGTAGTGTGAATATCGGTCTTTTAATACAGATGATTACTTCTTTATTGTGAAAAACTTAGAAATCACTGATATTTAGGGTTAGAATTGCTTTCCTGTCTTCTGGCCCTCTGAAAAGGAATTACATCCAAACTGAATGCCTTTTAACTGTATTCACCTTTAAGAAGACATCATCATATTATTTAATTTCATCTCACTTCGTGTATGGAATTCATAAGGAACATATGGAAACAAATTGACTTTTACTTGAGAATTCAAGGTATGTAGAAAGTCCTATTTGATTCTGTCCAAGAGAAAATTCTGCAATGATGAAGCTGCTCTGTATGTGCACTGTCCAATGCTGTAGACTGTAGAAACATGATCACTTTAAATGTCGGTAGTGTTTTTAATTTTATTTAATTTTAATTATTTTAACTTTAATTTCAATAGTCTTGATAGTACTGTCATATTAGACAGGGCAGATGTAGAACATTCCATCAACTTTTTGACCTCCCTTCTTTTCTTAATATTTTACTAAAATTATGCAGATACTTTTCTAATTAGCATAACCAACATTATCAAGGAAGATAAAATTGTCACCACTATCATTTTAATAAGTGTTAAGAGTTTGAACTATGTATATCAAGAAAATGTTAGAAAACTTTTTCTTTAATATTTGATAGAACAATAAAATTCTATTTTTAAATAAGTGACTCAAATAATGATGAGCATAGAAGGACACATATAATTATGTCACCCAAAATAATTTTCTTCCGTAATTGTTTCTTTTCTATGATCACTACTTCCAACTTTTGATGCCATCCTTTTTAAGATGACTGACTTTTCATAAAGACAACCATTACACTTTCTAGGACCAATTGACTTCTTGCTGAATGCCTGCTTTTAAAAATACATTCTTCAAGTAATTTATTTCAAGGCTTTTAATGATGAAGTCTTCACCTGACTAAAATAATGTTTCATACATTTGTATTTTAAGAGTGACAGCGTGGTTTTATATAGCCAAAATAATTTATAAAACCTGTCACAAAATTGAGACATTTATTATTGTGTATATAAGAAAATTCCTATCATAGGAATTGTCCCAACGTGCCTTTGAACTGTGGGTACAGTAATTGACATGCTGTTATTTTGAGCATATTCCCAATATTAGTGATTGATGTCATATCTAAGGTCTAATAAAAAGAATTTAAATTTCATTCTTAGAACTTTTACACATTTCCTCTCCCTATGGTTTATTGTAGTCATGTTATAATGTTTTGTTGATACCCTATTTTATTCCACTGATAAATTCTAAGTTTTAATTTTCTGAAGATGGATACATAAGGAAAAGGAAATAAATTTACTGACTCAAGGATGGAAATATGAAGAATCATTGCTTCTAGTCATGTTAAAGATATTTGTTAGAAAACAATTATTGTTTTTAGTCACATAATATATATTTATCATATTTTTTATTGAGGTATAGTTGATGTATTTATCATATTATTTTATTTGCCTAAAAGAAATATATAAAATTAAGTCTAACATTGGGAGAGTTTATATTTGCTATTTTAATTAATATACATTTTCTATTAGGGCAAAATGTTTCTTTTTATATTTTCTTTTATTTTTTAAAATAAAAATTGTATATGTTTAAATTGTTCAATTGATGATTTGATATACACATGCATAGTGAAATGATTACTACAGTCAAGCTACACACAAGGGCAAACACATGAATATATAAACTACTTTATAGATATGTTATTTAGGATACATTGAGGAATTTTGAGAAAGCTTGGAAATAAACTTTCATATAATATCAATGAGAATGTTTAGAAAAATTGCATTCTATACTGTGTTACTTCATGCTGTTAGTGTATTTTTAGGTAGATTAGTAGATTTCTTTTAGCATTCAAAGCTAAATCTTCGATGTTTAATTTTATAATGACAAATAAAAGAATTGCTCATTGCTATAAAATGTTATACTCTTACACAGTTTGATATATTAGCATTAATGTATAGAAAGCAGTCATTGATCCAGAATAGTAAACCATATTACTATTATAATAGTAAACCATATTAAGTTGGACACATACTGATATTTTAAAATGCTTATCTGTGTTCACAGGTTTATATTAACTTTTTTCTAATTAAAAACATACAATATGCAATCATAGAGAAAGATCAGTCTTATTTTTAATTATTTTCCCCATGTAATTAGACATTTATTCTCTGCAGATTGGAGTTTGCAAGATTAAAATAGTTATTATTTAAAGGTCATGTATTTAACATAAGCAAAGGACATTATACATTAGATTATATTCCTAATATTGACTATGCATATATTTGTATTGTATATAAAAGAATAGAAATGGGAATAAATACAGTATGTTCAATGCAGAAAAATAGACATTTTAACACTTGTTTTCTCTCTTTACTCCGGCATTTATCAAAAAGGGGCATTTAGTAAAAGCAGACAAAGGGGAAATAGTCAAACCAATATTAGAAGTGATACTGTGAGATACATTTTACTAATATATATTTTGAATACATATTTAATATATGTATTTTAATATGTATGATTTTAATAAACATTTTATATATGTGATTTTTAAGCTATCCCATCTATGCTGGTTACTGTAAAACTAGAAATTTCATACTTGTAAATTTACTTCCTACAACTATAAGATTTACCACAATGTGAAATATGTGTTCATATGGGCAGAATTTACAGTATGAAGCCACATGTTTCTACAATGAACCTTGATTAATGCTGTCCTGAATCCAGGGTGTTGGATATAGAATTTTGTGTAGAATATTGATTGTAATATATCTTTCAGAAGCATAACTTTTTTGTCTTAAAAGTTAAAACCATTTCACAGACAAAACCAATAGGAAGCAAGGGATTTTAAAAGCATGATTATCAATGGGCCATGGGAAAAGTGAGTGAATAGTGGAGGTCAATACTGAAAGAAGAATCCAGAATCTAAATGACAGAGGAGAAAATTTACCTTATTAGGAATACACATGAGAACAAAAAGGGATAAAAGGGAAGGTCAGCACCTTGGGAGGATAAGATTGGATTCAGTTGACTTTGATAAATTGGTGAAGTTATGAAAAACAAATGGAACTGAATGTTCCTATTATTCAATAGGAACAAGCATAGCATAATGCAATTAAGACAAAAAGGAGTTGCATGAAAACAATGAGCAGTAACATGGATTGCAGTGTGGAGCATTCATAGCATTCTCAAGTAGGAAGGCAACATGAAGGCCATTTTATAGAGGGATAGAGACATGGGGAGCATTTGCAGCCTAACTGAGAAGGAACTAGGAGTGTTATCATTGTCTCTAGTCTATCAATCAGCCCAATAATTCCCCTCAACACCATACTGTCCCCAGATCTAACAAGGAGTGGTCCAGGGTATCATAACTGATTAACAACTGACTCTTCACCCACCAATATCCAATCGATGGGCACATCTTTCAGCACCACTAAAAATATATTCTGAATTTCTTTATTCCCCTCATTTCTAATATTTTTGTACTAGTGCAAAATATCATCACGCCACCCTGCTCTAACATCCATTTTCCAGTTTGCAGACCAAGTGATTTCTTCAGCTGATGAATCAATATCATGCTACTATGTTTATGAGTACTACAGTGGCTTAATGCCAGTAGAATAAAAATCAAACCCCTGAACATTGCTAATAGTTCTTCATATGGTCTCACCCCTCCCCTTCACCCCTTTACATTTGCCCCAGCTTTCCTTCCTCCTCTTCCTAGAACAAGCTGTGCTCATATTTGCCTTATGATGATACATTTCTGTTCCCTAATGAAAAAGACTTTTAAATGGTGTGAGAAATATCCAGTATGGCCTAGAAGTCTAGTAATGCCTTTAAAGTTTTCCATGTTTTGAGGAAAATTTTTCAGGTTTGATGTGAAAAATAAGGTACCTAAATATTTAAAATATTTAAAATGTAAAATAAATTTACAAGAAAGCACATTCCCTGTGTAACTAAGCTAATATTTGAGTGACTGAGAAGAAAGGGCAGTATCTTTCCCCAATATAAATACATCTGTATTCAAGGTCACATTTTGTTTGAGCTTTGTCACTTTTCATATAAAATTAATTTTTCTTTGCTGACTATTGTCATAATAATTGGATATCCACTCCATGGAAAGCAGTTCTCTGATGTTCCAGTCAGATCTCTGCATTTAAATAAAAACTTAACAGAGCGAAAGACAGAAGGAAAACGTGTAACTGAAGAGGTGCTGTATGTTGCCCTGACTCTGGGTGAGCATACGTTCTGCAGAGTCAAGTTGGCTCAGCCATGCCTACCTCACCCTTCTGTTTGGTGCCAAAGGGGCAATTATCAGAAACCATTTATTTTTTCTGCCTCTCACCGTTTCTTTGCTTAAACTCTCAAAGCCTTGGAAGCTGTTCAAGATAGCGCAGATCTAGGGGAGCTGGGCAATTTTCATTATATACCCAAAATAGTTCATTAAACATAAACTGAATGTAGGACTGTGGCTGCAGGCAGCTCCTGGTCATGCTTTGCCATAGCCAGGTTATTTTAAAATTGGTATAAATTAAGTTCCTTTTATGACAGTTATCTTCTGGACTCAGGAGTATTTCAAGAGGGCAGGGAAATAATTAATTTTGGATTCTTACATATTCAGTATACCTGTGAGCACTGCTTTGGAACCATTTATATTAAGAAAAAGTCTGTCATTTTTAGTTGGATGGGTGAGGAACATCACTCTAGTTCTATAATTCTCAGCCCCAGATTCAAACAAATAACATACATTTTGAAGAAATACATTAAGTATATTACTACTTAATGGAATATAATAAATATTTTTCGTAGCCATACTAATATGTTATACTAGGAAATGTGTTTATGTACAAAAATAAATGTTAAGTAAAATTGGTGGGTAGATGAGTAGAAGAAAAAAGTTACAGGCACAAAACTTCCTTTTCTTAAGAAAAAAGTTACAGGCACAAAACTTCTTTTTTTTATGTTACAAGAGAGAAAATGCTCTCTTCCTTAGTCCGTATTATTTCAGGACATTGCTAAATGTGGAAAATTGTGTCAAGTTTCTAATGAAAAAATAATGGTGAGGGGCTTCCCTGGTGGCGCAGTGGTTGAGAGTCCGCCTGCCGATACAGGGAACACGGGTTCGTGGCCCGGTCCGGGAGGATCCCACATGCCGCAGAGCACCTGGGCCTGTGAGCCATGGCCGCTGAGCCTGCGCGTCCGGAGCCTGTGCTCCGCAACGGGAGAGGCCACAACAGTGAGAGGCCCGCCTACCGCAAAAAATAAAAATAAAAAATAATGATGATATAACATTTCTACTCAGTTTGAATGATTAATTTAATAAATCATGTGTGCTTATGCCTGGAATGGACATTAAATATTATTTAGCACATTATTTCCCAAATTATATTCTGTAAAGTCTCAAAGCTCTGAGCAAAAAATAAAAACAGAATTGTCTGTAATGAAACAGGTTTTGGAATTAAACCATTTAAACTGATTTATCTAATTCATGACTTCACACAGTGTTTAGTACCATGATGTTCACTGGATCAGCGTGTTTCCTAAATTGATATGGCTTAGTGCTGCCATTAACATCTGAGGAACTCAGTCTTTCTTTTAAGCAAAAGTCAGTAAAATATTGATAAGTTACAAAGCCCTCATTATAGAGTAAAGGAAACAGGGTACAAGGAAGCTAAATGGCTAAGCCAAAGCCACAGAGGGGATTTACTGGTCGTGCCAGGTCTTTTTTTTTTTTTTTTGCGGTACGCGGGCCTCTCACTGTTGTGGCCTCTCCAGTTGCGGAGCACAGGCTCCGGACGCGCAGGCTCAGCAGCCATGGCTCATGGGCGTAGCCGCTCCACGGCATGTGGGATCTTCCTGGACCGGGGCACGAACCCGTGTCCCCTGCATCGGCAGGCGGACTCCCAACCACTATGCCACCAGGGAAGCCCCGTGCCAGGTTTTTTATTTTCTAGAACTCTAGTCGTTCTACTACACTACACTTTTCATTAACAGATGACCAGCACTTTGCCTCGGTAGACACACCTCTTTCCACTAAACTTAAATCCCATCTTCCTAGGTAGCAAGAAGCATCAAAGTGTGCCAGTCCCTTAAAGATTTTGGTTTTGACATCAGAGTAGATAAGCTTGTCAACTGCCCTGAGTGTCTGATCAGATATCTCTCTAGTGATGACCTTTTTATATGAGTTCAGAAATAATTTTCAGCTGTCACATAGGATGCCTTTCCAAAGATACAAAGAAAATAATTTTATTTATGGGGAGAATTTAACTTCTATGGCAATTACAAAACACCTCTCCCTATACTCTCTCTATACACTTACACCACATGCAGGCACATAAATCTTCTTCAAGAAACTGGAATATATGAGTTCCTCAACAAATGGTGCAAAGACATTAAGAAGATTCTACAGGGATGTTCTAGAGATGCTCTTTTACTCTTGTGAAATACTAATTATTTATTGTTAGGAACCATATACAAGATTGAACTGTCTATATTTTTCTGCAGAGGCATACATCAGAGTCAGATCCACTAGCCTGAGTGTTTTGCTGGTATTTTATATTGTTCATTTGGAGTTGCGAAAATTGACTATTGTTTACTTATATTGACAAAATTATATATGTTGTCTTAAATAGATAGTTTGTATGCTAATGATGCTAGGTGCATTCATTTTTTGTGGACTTTTAAAACAAGCTTTTGATTAAATGATGATTTCATTAATATTTAAAAGCACCACCTCTTTGTATAATTAAACCATATTAGTATATTAGTGTGATAATTGTTCTTTTACAGTAATACTAATGATCATTAGTATTGTTATGTAGTATCAAGTCGTTATAATCAGTGATTTTCTTCATGCAACTACTATTATGATTTTAGTCATGGGCTATTTGTTCTTGAATATTTAAATTTTGTAGTTCTAAGTATTTTTGAAGGAAGTGGTGTATATGGGTCATGATAGCTCAAGGGCTAAAGCTTTTTCATTGCATATATTCTAATAGATTTTAATTTACTTATATTTAAAGGGGTTTTAATTTGATGCTTTAAAATTGCCAAAGTAGCACATATGAAAGAGAACAAAATAATATAAAAGTGTGTATGGAAAAGGCTCATCTTATATCTTCTGTCCTCTTCACCAAGATCTAGGTCTTATGGATATTCTTTTGCTTTCTCAATTCTGATAGATATTTAACTGCATAGACTTTCCTATTTTCTCTCTGCATACCCACATATATGTCATTTTACATGAATGGGGCCATGTCATATGTACTAGAGAGTTTTGAACAATTTTATTTTTTCTTATGTGCTTGATCATTTTCTTCTCTCCAATCAACATCTTCCAGATCACCCAGGAATAATGCTGATAGATCCTTTCATTTATCTCTCTGCTTTACATTTTTTTTCCTCCCTTTCTTCCTCCCGCCCTGCCTCCCTTCCATCTTTCCTCCCTCTCTACTTTCTTAATATCTTTTGTGTTTTGTCTTTCTATCCTATCTATCCATCTATCTCTCTATTTATCTATCATCTATCATCTATCTAATCTATCATCATCTATCTCTATACCTTTTCTTATTATTGTAGTTTAAAATAATGAAATTATAATAGACACAGCCTCTGTATCTTGTTTTTTCTTCCAAGAATACTTTGTTCAAATCCTTCCAAAACATCAATTATTGTTCTAAATTATGTTGATTAATGACTTTATGACTTTCCATGCTCTAGATGTACTGTGCATTTTCAACACTCCCTTATTAATTAACATTTTGTTTTCTTTGTTCAGGACTTTGATTTTTCCCCAATATATATCATCTAAGAGCATCAGTTCTGCTTAACAACAGTTTACTAAAAACTCACTTTTCTTTCTATGACTAGATTCCTAGAAATGAAATATAAGCAAAACAATGAAGTTTTTAGAAGTATGACTCTGGAGTCAGGTTTCCTGCATTCAGACCACCTTTGGCATTTTCTCAGACAAGTTTTTGTTCTCAATTCTCTTATCTGTAAAATGGAATAATAGTAGTAAATCCATCAGAGAATTGTTATGAGGATTAAATGAACCAATTACATAAAGTGCTTAGAATACATGAGTGACACAAAATAAGCTTTATGCAAATGTTAATTGTCATGATTATTATTGCTATTGCTGGATTGAAGAGTATGTGTACTTTTTTTTTTTTTTTTTTGTGGTACACGGGCCTCTCACTCTTGTGGCCTCTCCCGTTGCGGAGTGCAGGCTCCAGAGGCGCAGGCTTAGTGGCCATGGCTTACAGGCCCAGCCGCTCCGCAGCATGTGGGATCTTCCTGGACCGGGACACAGACCCGTGTCCCCTGCATCGGCAGGCGGACTCTCAACCACTGCGCCACCAGGGAAGCCCGGGTATGTGTACTTTTAAATTTTTGATACATGTTGCCATATGGCTTTCTAAAAAAGGTTGTGAAATTTAACATTTCTATCAACAATTTATGATACAACTCTTTTTCCAACATTCCCACCAGTAGTGTGTTATCATTGTTTTTATTGCTTTTTCTAGAAAAAAATGGGTGTAAAATATTACCTAATTTTAGTGTACTTTTTATTCTCCATATTATTAAGGAGTTTGAGCACTTTCTAATATATTTTTGTACATTTTAACTTTAGTTTTCTATAATTTATCTCCATATTTTTAAAAACATAAACTGATCATCCCACTTGTAGTTTTCCCTCCAAATGTATCATTGTTTGATTAATTAATAGCATTGAAGTATTTAAAAGTTGTATAGTCAAGGTAGTCTGGGTTTTTTTATAGATATTCGTATACTGATTTGTTAAAAATTTTTCTTCATCCTTAAACTGTAGAAGCATCCTTCTAGATTTTTAATAATATTTGTTACAATGATTTTAATATTCATGTTGTTAATTTATTTGAAATTTATTCATTTTTATTTAGCAGAGGTAGGATGATTATACAAAGCTAATTATTAAATAAACATTTTTTTCCCATTTAACTGACATTCTGTGATTGATACATACACAGACACACACATACACATTTTTCCCCCTCGACTCTAATTCCCTGATCTATTTGTCTGTTTATATAACAAAATATTGATTTGATTATAGTGTTTTATAGTTATAATATATAAAAAGTCAGGGCCTTCCTCTTATCTTCTCATAGGTTTCCTGGCTATTATAGTTTATTTTCTATATAAATTTTAAGAATATTTTATTCATTTCTACAAGGAAATGTATAATTTAATTAGAATTGCATTAATTTTATATGAATTTTAAGAAAAGTGACTTTTTTGTTTGATACTTAATGCCTTCCACACAGGGTTATGGGAAGTCTTTCTGTGTTCACATTTACTCCCTTCATTATGATTTTATAGTTTTCTTCATTATTGGCTCTGTGAAATTTTTGCTAATTTACTTCCATTTAATTTTATAGCTTTTGTTGGTCTTATAAATTAAATGATATTTTTTTCCATTTCTGTGTGTAGTTGATTACTGTAGGAATAGAAAAAGTCATTGACTTTTATATGTTGTTTTCATATCCAGTTACTCTACCAAATTCTCAGTCTCTTGAATTTTTTGCACATATCCAGTTATACCAGTTACAGTGTGTGATAGTTTTTTCTCTCATTTTCTAATATTTATTTTAATTGCCTTTTTTCTTGTCACAGTATTCTCTAGAATTTACAATGTTAGAAAATGATAGTGATAATGGTAATTCAATTCAGTTTAAATAAAATTTTCTCTTTTTTTCTTTTTTCTTTTTCCCCAATTCATTTTAAAGAATATAGTCTAGGATAATAAAGATCATACTTCCACATAATCATCCAAAGTGTCTACCCTAACGTATAAAGGAAGAAGATATCATGTTCAGACTTTAATCATCTACTACTGAGACAACAGTGTTTAATCTTTAGTGGTAGGGAGAGAGGGGTGTGAAATGGAGAAAATACTTTGAACAGAGATACCTGTGAGTTGGTAAGAGGAATACTGAATGGTCATTTTGGTTGAAGAACAGGGAATTCGAAGTAGAACAGTGATTTGCCTGAAAGAGACAGGTTAAAACTGAATAAATATAATTATATTTTTATATATTCACATTATGTATTGCAATCTAAATTGTGGGAAAAAAATTAAAGTCTTTCTACCCATTGTACTGTATCAAGTCCCAGCAGTAACATTTTAGCACTTTATTATCTCAGATGTGAATTTTAAATATTCTATGAAATTTGGGGTTTCCTTCCATTCTATTGTTATGAATTTGACTCTATTTGATTCTTTCTTTCTCTACCAAATTCTGGTCTTTTCTTGTACCCTTCTGCTGCAAATTAATCTAGGTCACGTCTTTTCATATCCTATTAAGTTGAAAAACATTAAAAAATTATTTCTCTTAAAAAATTAATTATGTTGTTTTATTTGTCTGAATAAATCTTTATCTTGCCTCATTTGTTGAAGGATATTTTTGCTGTGTATAGAATGCCAGGTCAACAGCTTTTAAACATTTTTACAAACATTACTTAGTACCTTTAAAGATGACACTCTGTTGTCCTCTGGCCTGTGTGGTTTTAAAAAAATCTGCCACTATTCCTATCTTTGTTTCTTTGTAGAAAATGCATCTTTTTTTCTTCCATCCTACAATTATTATTTTTTAAAATTACACTTTGCAGTAATTTGATTATGATGCATTGTGTTGTTATTTCCTTTCATGTTTCTTCTCCTTGGAGTTTGTTGGGATTCATGGACCTGTAGATTTATAGTTTTCATCAAGTTTGGAAACATTTTGTGCATTGTTTTTTTCCAACTGTTATTATTGCCCACCTCCCCTTCTTCTTGGACTACATTTAAAAAATTACATATATATATATATATATATATATATTTTTTTTTTTTTTTAGATGTTGGGAGTAGGAGTTTATTGATTAATTAATTATTTAATTTTGGCTGTGTTGGGTCTTCGTTTCTGTGCAAGAGCTTTATCTAGTTGTGGCAAGCGGGGGCTACTCTTCATCGTGGTGCGCGGGCCTCTCACTATCGTGGCATCTCTTGTTGCGGAGCACAGGCTCCAGACGCGCAGGCTCAGTAGTTGTGGCTCACGAGCCCAGTTGCTCCGCGGCATGTGGGATCTTCCCAGACCAGGGCTCGAACCCGTGTCCCCTGCATTAGCAGGCACATTCTCAACCACTGTGCCACCAGGGAAGCCCAAAAATTACATATATTTTTATTTCCACATATCTGATTGGTTATTTTGAAAATATATATCTTCCATGTCTCTCTTTATCACTTTTAAGTTTCTTGAATATATGATGGAATTCTGTGTAGCTGTTTTAAATATCTTTATATGATAAATCTATTATTGCTGCCATTTCCAGATCTACTTCTATTGATTAATTTTTCTCAACTTATGGGTTGTATATTATTTTTTACGTGCCTCATTATTTTTAAATGGATGGCAGACATTTTAAATTTTATACAGTTGGTGCTTGATTTTGTCATTATTTTTAAAATATTGTTGGGCTTTTTTCAGGAACACACATACGTTACTTATGTGTGCTTATATATAATTTACATTTCAAAATTTGATTTTCAGCTATACTAGGTAAGGTTCAGACAGCATTTGGTGCAGGGCTAATTTGGCTCCATCACCAGGGCAATATACTTATTAGAATTGTCCTTGGTGCTCCATCTATTAAGAAGTCTTTTTGCTCTGCCTGGCTGGAGCACAAACCCTATATAACCTGTGGGGTTTTCTGGCTATTCCTTTCCAGAGGTTTTTTCTCAACTTTGGGTAGTTACCTCCCTTGCATATACAAATCAATACTCAGACAAATGAATCAAAAGGATTGTTTTGCAGATTTCCAGAATTCTCTGTGTAGCTCCCTCCTCTTTGATATTTCAATCCACCAACTCCAGCTTCTCTGGCCTCCCCATCTATGAGCTCTCTTTGCTCAGCTCATAGAGACTACTGTGCTCTGTTTGGGTTAATTCTCCCCGAACTGCAGTATGAATGCTTTCTCTAGGCCATTGTAGTGCCCACCTTATTTATCTTACTTCTTTTCTTGTTCTGCCTCTTGTCCAAGATCTGAAAGCCATTTTTTATATATCATATTCCAGTTTTCTACTTGTTAATTGTGTAAACTTGGTCCCTATTTTCCCATAATGGCTGCAAGAGGAAGTTCTAATTGCTAGTGTTTGGTAATTTTTCTTTTCTTAGTTATACTTAGTTTTCTTGTATTCATATTATATTTAGAATTTATATTATATATCATGTGTAATATTATAAGTATAATAAACTGACATATATTTCAGTTGATTCTTCATCACCTATAAATAAGAATCTATGGTTCTGCTCTTTTTGTTTGTTACTGGTATAGATTACATTGATATATTTATCTAATATTGTACCATTTTTTCACTCCAGTAATAAATATTTGTTAGCTATAATATAGCATTTTAAAACATATGGTTGGATTCTATTTGCTATTGTTTTGTAGAATATTAGTATCAACATTCATAAGTAAGTTTGGTCTATATTATTAATACAAATGTTTTACCAGTTTTGGCTATTAAAGCCAAGTAAGATTTATAAAGTGATTAAGGGGGATGTTTCATCATTCTCTATGCTCTAGAAGAACTTAAATAATGTTACCATTACCTATTTCTTAAAATTATTTTAGAATTTCTCTGTGAAATCATTTATTTTTTGTGTTCAAAGAACAGTTTTTAAATCACTTTTAAAATAATCTTTTATAGAAACTAGATTCAAAATTTCTACATTTTCCTATCAAATTGGGTAAGTTGTATGTTGGTAAAATTCTTTTGACTGTTAATTGTGAAAATATTTTGCTCTGACTGGCTGTTTATTATTCTTATGAAGCTTCTAATTTTTCAATAATCTGTATTATATATTATAAGAATATATATACAGATCATTGTATATATGTTATATATAATATAATGTATATAATATATATTTGTCAATCTTTATGTATTTCAATAATTTTTCAATAAATGCTTATTGTATATATTATGTATATTATATATATTATATATGTAACATATCTATACTATATACACAATATGCATTGTATATATAGTATATATACAATATATATTATACATTGTACGTATATCACATATATATCTTCTTATTTATAATCCTGCATAATTTTATTCTCAGTATTTATTTTTTTTCCTTAATCACTTTCTTAAGAGTTTTACCTGTTTTATGATTTAACAGAAATTCATTATGGATTTATTTTTTTTCATTTTAATATTATAGGGATGTGTTTCATGAATTTTAGTTTTAGCTCTTTATAGTCTCTTTAAATTCCATAATATTAGTACCTGGTTCACTAATTTTCTTCATTAGTAAAGAAGGCATTTAATGATGATAAACTTACTTATTCACAGTATATGCTTTTTCCCACAAGTTTTATATGAGATGTTCTCTTTTATACTGCTTCCTTGATAATTTATAATTTCCATTTTTATAGTACCCTGGATTTAAGGACTATTTAAGGATTGTGTCTTAATTTCTGATATTCAGGGAATTTTAACTTCTTTAATCATTTTATTGAATTGCTCTCAGAAGATATTGTCTGTAAAATCTCATTTATTTAACTGGATGAATTTGAAAATGGGTGGAAAACAAGATTTGCTTTTTAAAATGTTCTATGGTCATTCAAAGTAATACATAGATTCTTTGGCTGAGGGATATAAAATTTCTCATATATGTTAAATAAAGATTTTGATTACAATTTTAATTCATTTTTGACCTTATTTTATTTTATTTTTTTTTTTGTGGTGTGCGGGCCTCTCACTGTTGTGGCCTCTCCCGTTGCGGAGCACAGGCTCCAGATGCGCAGGCTCAGCGGCCATGGCTCACGGGCCCAGCCGCTCTGTGGCATGTGGGATCTTCCCAGACCGGGGTATGAACCCGTGTCCCCTGCATCAGCAGGCAGACTTTTGACCTTATTTTTTATGTAATCAGTCCTATTTGATTTGGGAAATGTATTACACTATTCCTGTTCTTTCCTTTTGTTTTTGTTAGATTTTATTATTTCTAGCTTCAAAATTATTTGTGCAAAAGTTTTTGCCTTTTATCTCCCACTCTTTATATATGTACACATATACATTTGTTTATAATACCTTTATTATTATTTTATATTCTTTGTATTCTTTTGTTGTTTGATGTTAAAGTCTATCTTGTCTGGTATTAATATTATAATACTTGCTTTATATTTATGTTTACTTAGTATGCCTTTGTCCATCTATTTATTTCAAGCTTTAAGTAAAATCTCAGTATGACAGTTGTCAACTTTGAATGGAGAATTCAGGAAAATAACCTATATACTTCATACTATTCCTCCCTCTTAAATTAATATTTAAGATTCATTTTACTTTTAAAAAAAATTTATTGGAGCATAGTTGATTTACAATGTTGTGTTAGTTTCAGGTGTACAGCAAAGTGAATCAGTTATACATACTCATATCCAGTCTTTCTTTTTGTTTTAGATTCTTTTCCATATAGACCATTACAGAGTATGCTATACAGCAGGTTCTTATTAGTTATCTATTGTACATATATATTAGTGTGTATATGTCAATCCCAATCTCCCAATTTATCCCTCCCCCTGTTATCCCCTGGTGACCATAAATTTGTTTTCTACATTTGTGACTCTGCTTCTGTTTTGTGAGTAAGTTCATTTGTATCCTTTTTTATTGTTTTAGATTCCACATATAAGTGATATCATATAATATTTGTCTTTCTGTGTCTGATTTACTTCACTCAGTATGATAATCTCTAGGTCCATCCATGTTGCTGCAAATGGTATTATTTTGTTCTTTTATATGGCTGAATAATATTTCATTGTATATATGCACCACATCTTCTTTATCCATTCCTCTGCTGATGGACATTTGGGTTGCTTCCATGTCCTGGCTATTGTAAATAGTGCTGCAGTGAACACAGCAGCAGTGCAGATGTATGCTGCAGTGCATACATCTTTTTGAATTATGGTTTTCTCTGGGTATATGCCCAGGAGTGGGATTGCTGAATCATATGCTAGTTCTATTTTTAGTTTTTTAAGGAACCTCCATACTGTTCTTCATAGTGGCTGTGCCAATTTACATTCTGACCAACAGTGTAGGCGGATTCCCTTTTCTCCACACTCTCTCCAGCATTTATTGCTTGTAGATTTCTTTGATGATGGCCATTCTGAGCGGTGTAAGGTGATACCTCACTGTAGTTTTGATTTGCATTTCTCTAATATTAATGATATTGAGCATCTTTTCATGTGCTTTTTGGCCATCTGGATGTCTTCTTTGGAGAAATGTCTGTTTAGATCTTCCTCCGATTTTTTGTTGGATTATTTGGTTTTTTTGATGTTGAGCTGCATGAGCTGTTTGTATATTTTGGAGATTAATCTCTTGTCAGTTGCAAATATTTAGAGAAGATCTAACACCTCTCCTTTTCAAACTCTTCCAAAAAATTGCAGAGGAAGGGGCACCCTCAAGCTCATTCTATGAGGCCACCATCACCCTGATACCAAAACCAGACAAAGATATCACAAAAAAAGAAAATTACAGACCAATATCACTGATTAATATAGATGCAAAAATCCTCAACAAAATACTAGCAAACAGAATCCAACAACACATTAAAAGGATCATTCACCATGATCAAGTGGGATTTGTTGCAGGGATGCAAAGATTCTTCAATATACGTAAATCAATCAGTGTGATACACCATATTAACAAATTGAAGAATAAAAACCATATGGTCATCTCAATAGATGCAGAAAAACCTTTCGACAAAATTCAATACCATTTATGATAAAAACTCTCCAGAAAGTGGGCCTGGAAGGAACCTACCTCAACATAATAAAGGCCATATACAATAAACTCACAGCCAACATCATTCTCAGTGGTGAAAAACTGACAGCATTTCCTCTAAGATCAGAAACAAGACAAGGATGTCCACTCTCACCACTATTATTCAACATAGTTCTGGAAGTCCTAGCCACAGCAATCAGAGAAGAAAAATAACAGGAATCCAAATTGGAAAAGAAGAAGTAAAACTGTCACTGTTTGCAGATGGCATGATACTATACATAGAAAATCCTAAAGATGCTACCAGAAATCTACTAGAGCTAATCAATGAATTTGGTAAAGTTGCAGGATATAAAATTAATACAGGAAATCTCTTGCATTCTTATACACTAATGATGAAAAATCTGAAAGTGAAATTAAGGAACCACTCCCATTTACCACTGCAACAAAAAGAATACCTAGGAATAAACCTACCTAAGGAGGCAAAAAACCTGTACTCAGAAAACTATAAGATACTGATGAAAGAAATCAAAGATGACACAAACAGATGGAGAGATACCATGTTCTTGGACTGGAAGAATCAATATTGTGTAATGAGTATATTATCCAAAGCAATCTAGAGATTCAGTGCAATCCCCATCAAATTACCAATGGCATTTTTCACAGAATTAGAACAAAAAATTTTATGATTTGTATGGAAACAAAAAAGACCCCGAATAGCCAAAACAATCTTGAGAAAGATAAATGAAACTGGAGGAAATGGGCTCCCTGACTTCAGACTATACTACAAAGCTACAGTAATGATTTTACTATTGTTGTTTCCTTTTCATTTTCCTTGTCTTACATGTTCTAATAATGTTGTAACACTTCCTTTTATTTCCCCATGTTAATTTGGGAATTTTTCTCATTGTCAATGTCTGCTTGCCAGTGTTTATAATCAAACATATAATTATTTACTCATATATGAAATTTCAACCATTTGTCCCATCAGTATGCTCTCTCTCTCAAGTCTTCCCTGTTTGTGCCCCTTCTCACTGTCCTATAAGACTTTCATAATATTTTTATGCCTTAACCCTTTTACTGTTTTACCTCTTTCCCACGAAGAACATTGGATTGCTTTCCTTCTCGTCTCTCTAAAATTTACTCTCCTAGATTTTGCATCTTTGTTCTAAACTAGCATTAGCATTTTTATTGGCGTCTGATTTTTCCATTGAAAGGAACTTTCAGTACTTATGCCCTATTTGGATTTAACTTTGAAGTTATCTTTGTCTCTATTAAGATCTCTGTGCTTATTTATTTTGGTGTTTTATTAAGGTCATTATAATTTATTTTCTCAGATGAGATGTGTGGGTGGAAATTGTTTTCTTTGTACAAAGCAGATTCTTTATGTTTGTAGGTTTATTATACATTCTCTTTATACTTATAGTTTGGGAATCTTATCAAGATGTATCTTAAAAAAAAGTCAATCTCAACTAGAAATCTATGAGTTCTTTCAGTCTCTAGGACCAGGTATCTATATTTCTTTCCTCCATATTTTTCTTTTTCTCCTTTAGACTCTCTTATTTACCTCATATTGGGTGTTTGCTGTGGATATTCTGTCCCATTGGGGTACCATCACATAATCTATGTACTTCTATTTAACAGGGACATTATAAGAAGATAAATGAGATAAATCATATTCTTCTAGATTTTATTCGTCTCAGAGGTAATTCTGTTTTCATAGATTCTGAACCAACTCTTGACTATTCATCCCTTACAACTGAGAAACAATATTTTTTCTAAATTCAAATTTAAATCATGTAAATTTTCTGCTTAAAATTACTTATTGTATCTTCTTTTTTTTTTTTTCTTTTTTTTTTTTAAGAATTTTTTTTTTTTTTTTTTTTTGTGGTACGCGGGCCTCTCACTGCTGTGGCCTCTCCCGTTGCGGAGCACAGGCTCCGGACGCGCAGGCTCAGCGGCCATGGCTCAGCGGCCATGGCTCATGGGCCCAGCCGCTCCGCGGCATGTGGGATCTTCCCGGACCGGGGCACGAACCCGCGTCCCCTGCATCGGCAGGCGGACTCTCAACCACTGCGCCACCAGGGAAGCCCTGTATCTTCCTATATATCACTTAAAATCCAGACTTCCTTGCATAGTAAAATGTTCTCTATTAGTGAATACTTGTCATCTGTCTGGGTTAATTTCCTGGAACTCTCTTCAACAAACCTGATAATTCAACAATAATAAATCATATGCCTTTTCCAATACATAACACATTCTATCTTACTTTATTAATAAGCCATTTTATCTTTTGGAAGTGTGCTTCTTTGCTGTACAAGCTGATATACTTTAACTCCTATGGACAGACTTCCTGAATTTCACAGAAGATGTTAGTTGTCTGTTCCTTTCTGTTACCATAGCTTTACATGCATATTGGGGAATGGTTAGTGACCCAAACCTGTGTAACCTGTATTATTATGAGAGCTTCATTCTCCTTGCCTTCTATACCCTCTTTGTTCAAATTTGTAGTAGACATTAATGTGCAAACATTCTCTGAAAAGAGAAGATAGTCTTGGTTAGAAGAGAGGGTGGAGGAGAGGTAACTTGACAGTGAGAGGGTGACTTACAACATATCTTCCACACACAGAACATTGTATAACAAATTAAAATACATGAAACATTACTACTATTGTTATGCCCCCAAAAGGAATAGAAAACAAGCAACAGTTAACCTGTATAAAATTAGTGGAATCAGAATTAGAGGAAGTAGGGATAGAGATGTACATTTTGATTGTTGTTTTTGTAGCATGGACTTACTACCATCCTTAAACGTGGTTTTGATGCAATGACTTGGAAACAATAAAAAGTGCCATAAGCTCTAACAAGTTCAAATCTAAAAGTATTGAATTTCTTGGCACACAGAGGTTGTCCTATGCCTGGGGAAATGCAGCAAGTGAGACACTCAGCTTACCTCTATGATACTGTTTGTCACTTTGTATTAAAATCAGTAGTTTATCTGCATCTCCCTTTAAATATGACTCCTCAAAGGAGAGTGCCTTAACTATTTTTTACATCCTTAGACACTTGCGTAATAATGAAATGTTGAGTGAATATATGAATGACTTGGAGAGTAAATAAATGAATGAATAATTGAATTAATATATTACAGTGGTACTTATTTCTGCCAGGGGAGGAAAAAATTAGTGTTTGTTAAGAATTGGAGTATTAGAGAGTATTGGATTGCTAGGTTGCACTGTAGAAGGGATGTGGATCCCATTCACAAAAACAGAATTTAACATAGCAGAGAATGATCATTAAGATTACATAAAGAATAGATATTTTGTATCATTAAGAAATTGATGCTTGCCATCAAGTCAAATGGTATTTAAGTCTTTTGGAAAGCTTGAACCATAGCTACTATTGAAAATCCATCATGTTATCTGGAAGGGAAAATGCAAGTGAGATATCAGATGCTGGGTTGGTAATTTAGTTTCATCATACTGAGTGACGTACATGAACAACATGCTTTTCTTTGTCATACCCATAAGCTGTTTCTGCTAAAAGCACATGAAGAGTAAATGTATTTTCAGTCATTGACTGCCTTAATTTCCCTGTAGAATCTCAGAGAATTTAACCTTTTCCTAACTAAATCATAACTTTTCAATGATCTCTATCGTGTGCATAAATTCAGACTTTTCACTGGAAGTATTGATTTGGATGAATAAAGTATTGATACTTATATTTTTAATATGATACACACTTAAACCTTTTTGTATAAAGTCATTGTTTATAACCACAATATTAATATTTGGCAAAAATTGAATCCTTCTCAGTGCTTTCTTTTTTTAATATCTAGATGTACCAAAGTAATTATCTCATTATTTAACATATTGTAAACTTTACAGGTTATCTACCTTAATCACGTGTTCTGACTTTGTGTATGCTGAGGCGGGTAATGCTGAGACTAGAGAGGTAACCACAGAAAATGAGAGCTGTAGTTCTTGATTCAGGAAATATAAGACCTGACAATCTGTTCACCACTCACATACCAGTATATTTTGTTTATTTCTTAAAGACTACCTAATTAAAACAAAATTATCATTTAAAAATATTTTTCACATGAAATATTCCTTTATGTTAAAAATCATTGGAGAAATGGGTCCCCTGTTGTCTGAGCCAATCCATGAACATGGAATATCTTTCCATTTCTTTGAATTATTTTCAATTCCCTTTATCAATGTTTCATAGTTTTCAGAGTATAGTTCTTTCACTTATTTGGTTAAGTTTCTTTCTAGGTATTTCATTATTTTTGATGTGATTTTGAATGGGATTTTTTTTCTATGCTTACTTTCTCTAATAGTTCATTATTAGTATATAGAAAAAGCAGTTTTCTGTATATTAATCTCATATTCTGCCATTTTAGTGAGTTCAATTATTACCTAGCTCTGAGATGAATAAAACCTAGTAGAATATGATTTATCTCATTTATCTTCTTATAATGTTCTGTTAAATAGAAGTACGTAGATTATATGATTGTCTGTGTTACAGCAAACACCCAATATGAGGTAAATAAGAGAGTCTAAAGGATAAAAAGAAAATAGGAAAGAAATATAGATATCTGGTCATAGAGACTGAAAGGACTCATAGATTTCTAGTTGAGATTGATTTTTTTAAAGATACATCTTGAAAAAATTCCCAAACTATAAGTATAAAGAGAATATATAACAAACCTACAAACATAAAGAATCTGCTTTGTACAAAGAAGACAATTTCCACCCACACACCGCATCTGAGAAATTATTAGTTCTAATAGTTGTTTGTGGAGACTTTAGGGTTTTCTGTAGCATCATGTCGGCTGCAAATAGTGACAGTTTTATTCCTTCCATTTCAATTTTGATACCTTTTATTTCCTTTTCCTGTCTGATTGTTGTAGCTAGGACTTCCACTACTAAGTTAAGTAGAAATGGCAAGAGTGGGTGTTCTTGTCTTGTTACTGATTTTAGAGGAAAAGCTTTCAGCTCTTCACCATTGAGTATGATGTTAGCTGTGGGTTTGTCATAAATAGCCTTTCTTATGTTGAGATATGTTTCCTCTATATGAACTTGGACAAAATTTTTTTTATCATGAATGGATGTTTAATTTTTCAAATAATATTTCTGTGTCTATTGAGATAATCATATGATTTTTTATCCTTCCTCTTGTTAATGTGGAGTATCGCATTGATTGATTTATCAATATTGAACCATTCTTATATCCAAGGAATAAATTTGACTTGATCATGGTGTATGATCCTTTTTATATATTGTTGAATTCAGTTTGCTAGTGTTTTATTGAGGATTTTTGCATCTATATTTATCAGAGATATTGGTGTGTAATTTTATTTTTTTGTAGTGTCTTTCTCTGGCTTTGGGATCAGGGTAATGTTCCCTCACAGAATGAATTTGGGCGTGTTCCCTACTCTTTAGTGTTTTGTAATAGTTTGAGAAGGATAGGTATTAACTCTTCTTTATATGTTTGGTAGAATTCTCCTGTGAAGCAATCTAGTTCTGGTCTTTTGTTTGCTGGGAGTGCTTTGATTATAAATTCAACTTCATTGTTAGTAATCAGTCTGTTCAGATTGTCTATTTCTTCCTGATTCAGTCTTGGCATGTTGTATGATTCTAGAAACTTATCTAATTTTTTTATACTAATTTGGTGGCATATTCCTTTCTAGTATTCCCTTATGATTTTTTTGTATCTCTGTGATAGCAGTTGTTATTTCTCCTCTTTCATTTCTCATTTTGTTTATTTGGGTTGTTTCTCTTTTTTTCTTGATGAGCCTGGCTAAAGGCTTATTCATTTTGTTTATCTTTTCAAAAAACCAGTTCTTGGTTTCATTTGTCTTTTTTGTTGTTTTTTGGTCTCTATTTTATTTACTTCCTCTCTGGTCTTTATTATTTTCTTTCTTCTGTTGACTTTGGGCTTTTTTCTCTTCTTTTTCTAATTTCTTTAGATTGTAGATTAGGTTGTTTATTTGAGATTTTTCTTGTTTCTTGAGATGGCTATAAAATTTCCTCTTAGAACTGCTTTTGCTGCATCCCATAATTTTGGATCACTATATTTTTTTCATTTGTCTTGAGGTATTTTCTGATTTCCTGTTTGATTTCTTCATTGACCCATTGGCTTTTATTAGTAGCCTATTGTTGAGTCTCCTCACATTTGTGTTCTTTTTTCCCCAGTCTTCTTCCTGTAATTCCTTCTAGTTTCATACTGCTGTGGTCTGAAAAAAACACTTGATATAATATCTATCCTCTTAAAATTGTTGAGACTTGTTTTGTTGTGTATTATGTGATCTATCCTGGAGAACACTTTTATGCACTTAAAAAGAATGTTCATTTGCTCTTTTGGATGGAATGTCCTGCAGATTTCTGTTAAGTTCAGTTGGTCTAATGTGTCATTTAAGTCTATTGTTTTCTTATTAATTTTGTGTCTTGATGATCTGTCTATTGATGTGAGGAGTTAAAGTTCCCTATTATTATTGTACTATTGTCAATTTCTCCCCTTATGTCTCTTAATATTTCCTTTATATATTTAGATGCTCCTGTGTTAGGTGTATATATGTTAACAAATGTTATAACCTCTTGTATTAATCTGTTTATCATTATACAATGTTCTTCTATGTCTTTTGATGTAGACTTTGTTTTAAATCTATTTTGTCTGATATGAGTATTGTTAGCCCAGCTTTTTTATCATTTGCTTTTGCATGAAAAAAATGTTTTTTCATCCCCTCACTTTCTGTCTATGTGTGTCTTTAACTCTGAAGTGAGTTTCTTGTAAGCAGGGTATAGATGTGTCTGATTTTTTTATCCAATCAATGTCTTTTGATTGGAACATTTAGTCCGTTAACATTTAAAATGATTATTGATAGGCATATACTTATTACCATTTTATTACTTGTTTCTGGATGTTTATGTAGTTCTTCCCAGTTATTTTCTTCTTATTTTTGTTTCTTCCCTTTTGGTTTGATGATTTTCTTTAGTGGTATCCTTGTGTTCCTTCCTCTCTAGTTTTTGTGTATCTAGTGTAGGTTTTTGATTTGTGGTAATCATGGGGTTAGTGTATGTTTATCTATAACTATAGCCACTTGTTTTAAACTGTAGTCATTTAAGTTCAAACATATTCTAAAAGATCTACATATTTTACTTCCCTCCCCCATGTTTTGTGGTTTTGATGTGATAATTTGCATTTTCATGTTTATCCCTTCACTGTTTATTGTAGTTATAGTTGATTTTACAATTTTTGTCTTTTAATCTTCACACTAGCTTATTTAAGTGATTGATCCACAGACTTTACCATATATTTACCTTTGCTATTGGGATTCTTCCTTTCCTATATATTCTTATGTATTTTTGTAGTCTGAGAGGAGACTCTTAATTTCTTTTAGGGTGTGTTTAGTGTTGATAAACTCTTTTAGTTTTTGCTTATCTGAGAAGTTCTTTATATCTGCTTCAATTCTGAACGATAATCTTGCTGGGTTGAGTATCCTAGGTGGCAGGATTTTCCGTTTCAGCACTTTAAATATATCATGCCACTTCCTTCTGGTCTGTGAAGTTTGTGCAGGAAAACTAGCTAGTAGCCTTATGGGTGTTCCCTTCTTTGTGACTCTTTGTTTTTCTCTTACTCTCTTTAAAATCCTCTCTTTAAGTTTTGCCATTTTAATTATGATAATGTCTTGGTGCATGTCTCTTTGGTTTTGTATTTTTTGGTACTCTGTGCTTCCCATATTTGAATTCTGTTTCCTTCTTCAAGTTTGGGAAATTTTCAGCTATCATTTTATCAAATACATTTTTTATCCTTTTCTCTCTTCTCCTTCTGGGACCCCTATAATGTGAATATTGGTACACTAAATCTTGTGCTAGAGGTCCCTTAAACTGTTCTTGTTTATAAATTAAAGTATAGTTAGTGTGCAATATTATGTAAGTTACAAGTGTACAATATGGTAATTCACAATTTTTAAAGGTTATACTCCATTTATAGCTATAATAAAATATTGGCTATATCCCTTGTGTTGTACATTGTATCATTATAGCTTATTTTATACATAATAGTTTGTACCACTTAATTTCCTACCCCTATATTTTTCCTCCCTCCTTCCCTTTCCCCACAGGTAATCACTAGTTTGTTCTCTATATCTCCAAATCTGTTTGTTTTTGTTATATTCACTAGTTTGTTATATTTTTTAGATTCCACATATAAGTGATATACAGTATTTGCCTTTCTCTGACTTATTCACTTAGCATAATACCCTCCAAGTCCATCCATATTATTACAAATGGCAAAATTTTATTCTTTTTTTGTGGCAAAGTAGCAGTCCGTTGCATATTTATACCACATCTTCTTTATCCATTCATCTGATGATAGATGCTTAGGGTGCTTCCATATCTTGACGACTGTATGTAATGTTGCTATGAGCATTGGGGTGCATGTATCTTTTCAAATTAATGTTTTTGTTTTTTTCAGGTATATGACCATGAGTGGAATTGCTTGTCATATGGTAGTTCTATTTTTAGTTTTTTGAGAAACCTTCATACTGCTTCCCATGGTGACTGCACCAATTTACATTCCCACCAACAGTGTAGGAGGGTTCCCTTTTGGAGAACCCTAACCAACATTTGTTATTTGTAGACTTTTTGATGATAGCCATTCTGACGTGAGGTGATATCTCATTATGGTTTTGATTTGCATTTTCCTGATGAGAGATTACATATGTGTTCTTCTGTATTGCCTAGTCTGCTGTTCATTCTCTCTAATGTGATTTTCATTTCAGTTATTGTATTCTTCAGTTCTGACTGATTCTTTTTTATATTTTCTAGTTCTTTGCTACAATTCTCACCATGTTCATCTATTCTCTTCTGTTGTTCAGTTAGCATTCTTATTACTAATGCCTGAGCTCTTTATCTGGTAAATTATTTATCTCTGTTTCCTTAAGTTATTCTTTTTATGTATTTTTTTCTCTGTTCTTTTGTTTGAAACAAATTTCTCTGTCTTCTTATTTTGCTTAATTTTCTCTTTCTCTATGAAATTACATGAAACAGTTACCCATCCTGGTCTTAAAATCTGTGTCCTCATGTGGGAATGTCCCTATATAGTCTGTGTGTATCCAGTGGCCTTTGTGGTATATCTGGATCTGAAGAAAGCACTAGTCACATCTTCCCCCAGTGTGTGCTGGCAGCTATTACATTCTTAGGATGTGGGGTTGGAGAGGGAGGGGCTAGAGCCAGAGCCAGGTGTGAGCTGAGGCTTCTCTTCTGATGAGTAGCCAACACCACCCTTTAGGGGCAAGGGCGGGTCCCTTGTTACTCAAGTTTATGTATTTTGAACTGTGGTCCAAAGGGTGGAACATGTCGATTGGAAAGGACAGAGCCTGGTGCTTCCTGTGGTTACTGCAGGAGGGAACAGTACCATTTAAATCACAGAGAGTAAGAGTTGAGAATATATGATTCCCTGAGGAAAATAGAGGTTCATCCACAAGGCAGAAGGGAAATGGGTATTGGACTTAAAAACCTCAACTTTCACTCTAATTTGTTTCTAAAACCGGAAGGTTAATGTGGAAAAATTTGAAGAAATCCATGATTGACTGGAGAAACTAAATGGGAAAATATAGATACAGCAATTCCTGTGGTACATTTAGGTGACAAGGAGTATCAAAATCAAAGTGGATCTGAGAAATTCTTTGTTGAGAACAAGGGTTAGAATGGTAGAAAATGACATTTAAGCCAGTTTAAGGAGAGCCTAAAAGCTTTATCTCATCATCACAGAGAAGTTACTGGACACTTTTTGTGTATGAAAATAAAAATAACCATACTTAATTGTGTAGGGTATAAAAAGACTTTCCTTCTACCCTCCTATGTTCCATAGAGGGGTCTATAAAATAAACTGGCAACCGGCAGATTAACAAGAGAAAATGTATATAAATTTATGAATTTTTAATGGTTTAACAAAAGTGAAAACCAAAAAGGCAGTGAGACTTGAGACCTTATATACCATCTTAATAAGGAAAGAAGAGAGGGATATAGGCAACTTAGGGAAGTGTAAATGACTTTTAGGAAAGATGAATGGGTCCTTAGAAGAGTCGATGGAAGTTTTATAGTTTTTGACAGTTTGTCTAGGTGCGGTGTTGACTTCTAATCTCCTCTCCTGTGAGAAGAGTCAATCTTACCTGGTTGCTGAAACTCCCTGGGAGAGGATTTATGACAACTGATGTCCTTTCAGAGGATCCTTCTTTAGGCAGATAAGGGGAATTCAGAGAAAGCTTCTCCCCGTGTTTGCTATTTTTCAAGTGGCTTCAACTCAAAATAATCAGTATACCAAAGCATAATATTTTGGGGTGGCATGTGCTAATATCCTTCAACTGACAGTAAAAAAATTCTATAAGGTATACAAAAAGAAACCTCTTGTTCTATTAAATAGATATATAAATGTATACGTGATTCCAGACTATATACAATAGATAAATGTTTGATCTATCCATGCCTGAGAAATTGATAACTATAGGTGCCTTCATTTCTGGTGTACTATATGTAATAAATTGAAATGGTCTCTAGGAACTACAACTAATGTGCTGATTAACTTTCCTCCTCCCAATATAATTTTCTTTAGAGGAAGATGACATTTTTAATTTAAAAATAGGATGGAGGTTCACAAAATGCTTATGGAATTATTATAAAATTATTTTTCTCTTCAGGGCCACAAACAAAATAATAGTTTAGGTTGACTTGTGGCTAGAATTTTGGTAGCATATAAACTGGGAAGAAAGTAGAGCATAGTAGCATTGTATCTTTCCACAAACATTTGGGGGAAAAAAGTGACATATCATAAAATATATTTTTTTAATTGTTAAAGTAAGGATGCTAAATAGATAACACTGTGCAGATTAAATATTGATATATATGTGTATATAATATGTATATATCGTGTATATCAAGTATACACACACATAAATCCGATGGCATTAGAAATTTCAAAACTGAATTTATGAGCTGAAGGTTTAGGGTGATGGTCAATGGAGAAATCTCTCATTGGAATAATTTCATGAGAATATGGTGCAGTAGACCGTACATCATGACTCTTTGCATGTTCTGATACTGTGGGTACCTAATATAATGTAAATTTTAAACTTTACATACTTACATATTTTTTAATATAAAATATGTTAGCAACTGACAGTGCTGCTTTCCTATATTCATTTTTCTCTAAGTGTGCTCTGGATTGAATACAGATTTCTATTAACTACCCCACTGCTTCAGCTTCCTTGCCCCAGAGCTTACCCTGCAGAGACATGATGAAAGCCAGCTTGAAAACTCTCCTATACAAGGGCCAAACACTTCATTGGTGAGAGACAAAAACAATGGATTTTCTCAGTTTATGTATATATATATGCATATATACACTTATATGTATATACATATGTATGTATATATTTCCCAAAAGAAGGAAAACACATTGCTCTTTTGCTGGAAAGGATCCTGGATTTTCACACTAACTTTTTGGAATGTAAATACGTCTTCCCAAGGACCAGATAAATGCTTGCTGTCTCTGGCTTTTCTGACCTAGAGATGTCTGTCAGGTCTGTACTTCATTCCCTTGAAATGTAAAAACCTAGAAAGATAGTGTTCCAGTCTACTTGGCACTTGGGGAGCTTAATCTAGGGACCTAATCTGGGCTATAGCTATTTGACTCTCTTGAGACAGTAAGGAATGCCTGTTATCCTTTCAGATAAGAGCAGTTAACTTATTAATAATGACATTAATGTCACAGAGAGAAAGTGAGCTTTAGGAAAACAAAAAGCAAAACCAAAATGTTATTTTGATCTGTGTTATATAATTCCTTGCCCTTAACTAATTGTGGCTTTGTCTGAAATACATACCTCCTAGGCTTGTGAATTTATTAGTCTGTATTATTTGTTTTTAGAGAAAGGCTAGAAGTATTTTTTTATATTAAAGTAATTCTGACAATCGTTTTCTACTGACTTCCTTTCTCTATAACCAATCTCTGGAAACTTAATTCAAGGGTTAAAAGGAAGAAGAAAATGGAGATTTATAATATGGTATGTTAGTATATTATCATATCATGATATAGTACATCAAGTTGTATTAAAAGGGGGACATAGATCAATAAACTTACTACAGTAATATTTGTAATCAAGTTAGAAAATACATGAATTCATTACTTTTTAAAAGGGACTTTTAAAAATAACTATTGGGTTTCTGGTATCATTTTCTTGGCTGTCACATGAGACAATCTGAAATACAACCTCAGTGCCAAGATTTTGACCCCTAATGCTCTGATGCTATTCTTCACTAATCCTAAGAACCAGGATTCTTAGGAACCAAGAATGACTGATTCTATATTTGAAACAGGAAAACTCAAGGTGAGCCTTGCGAGACTGAAAATATTATTTTCATAAGTACTAGAGACTGTACTACATAGGATCAGATAGAAATTTCAACTTATAGGGAAGAAAACTGGAGGCCAAGAGGGACAAGTTGAACATGAAAACAAAATAAAACTCTTGCTTTTGAGTTAGTATAGTTGGTCTTGGTGGGACACCGCTTCCTTTGACAACAACTAGAGGAATCTGGATAAGTTCCAAACACTGTATTTCTTTTTTTTTTAACATCTTTATTGGAGTATAATTTCTTTATATTGCTGTGTTAGTTGCTGCTGTATAACAAAGTGAATCAGCTATAAGTATACATATATCCCCATAATCCCTCCCTCTTGTTTCTCCCTCCCACCCTCCCTATCCCACCCCTCTAGGTGGTCACAAAGCAGGAGCTGATCTCCCTGTGCTTTGCGGATGCTTCCCACTAGCTATTTATTTTACATTTGATAGTGTATATATGTCAATGCCACTCTCTCACTTCGTCTCAGCTTATCCTTCCCCCTCCTATGTGGGAATGTAAATTGATACAGCCACTATGGAGAACAGTATGGAATTTCCTTAAAAAACTAAAAATAGAACTACCATATGACCCAGCAATCCCACTACTGGGCATATAGCCTGAGCAAACCATAATTCAAAAAGAGTCATGCAATGTTCATTGCAGCACTATTTACAATAGGCAGGACATGGGAGCAACCTAAGTGTCCATCAAAAGATAAATGGATAAAGAAGATGTGGCACATATATACAATGGAATATTACTCAGCCATAAAAAGAAATGAAATTGAGTTATTTGTAGTGAGGTGGGTGGACCTAAAGTCTGTCATACAGAGTGAAGTAAGTTAGAAAGAGAAAAACAAATACCGTATGCTAACGCATATATATGGAATCTAAAAAAAAAAAAAAATGGTTCTGAAGAACCTAGGGGCAGGACAGGAATAAAGACACAAACACTGTATTTTTAAAGCATCCAAGAGCTGTGGAAGCAATGAGGACTAAAATGAAGGAAAACTCCAAAGAAGGGAGAATTTTTCACACGTGAGCTGACAACTGGCAGCTATTATTTTTCCCTGTAATCATTTGTTGGTGCTGAGCATGGACCAAGCCAAGGGTTCCTGCTAAGTCATAAACAAAATAACCAGAACTCTCTGTGGTGCCATGGGTTGCTAAAATGACAAAATTGGAGTCTTGAAGGCCTTGGATGTATGGTTAGTTTTCCGTGCTAGACATTTTCTGAATCTGAAAGGGCGGGTGAAATGGTCCATTGTCTTGCCGTGCTTAGGAGCAAAAGGTCCGCTGATCACCTGGGAGAAGGAACGTGAGAACCGGAGAGGCTGGATAAACCAGCCTTAAGGAAAGTGATGAATTGACAATGGGGATTTTGAGCTCCTTTTCACATGTGCACACTTGTATTGGGGCTATATAGAGCCTGAGAACCCAGGAAAAGTCCTGGTCAAAAAAAAAATACTGAGGAATAGATAACCAGGAATCATTTTAGCCTTCATGTGGGGCTAAAGTGGCATGTTAGAATCTTCAAACACATACCCATTCTTTATCTCAAGGCATTTACCAAATTTTGAAGTTGTGTGGGGTGAAAAGAGCTGAGCTAAAAACCTCTAAAGGGCAAAACTCAATATTCCGAAATCTTGCAGTGATGGGATGACAAAGACTTGTAAGATCTCGATTAAAAACCCCAGAAAGAAAGTAATGCCAGAAGGCGACTTACCAAAGGAGTCTTACCAATATAGAGCCCCAACCTAACTCATAACTAGGTCCAAAGAGGGACATTTCATTATGATAAAGTGTTCAATTCAAAAGGAAGACATCAGAATGCTAAATCTATAGGTTGTGTGACTATTATGTCATCTACAAAGATTTAGAAAAACACGAGGATATGAAACAGTCCCCAATGGAGTAGTCTAGGGCTTAAATACTTGAGTAGAATGAGTATTCAGTTAGAATTAAATGTCATATATTTTTCTAATTCTTCACAGCATTCTGAATTTTCAGTCAGGTTTTGTTTTGGCAACTAGACCAAAAAAAGTAGATGGTCGTGGTAATCTAAAAAATTAATTTAGAGTATGATAGAAAAGAAAAACATAGGTGACCATGTTTTCTATAAAATCCAATGTAAACATAAGTTCGTAATTGGCTTGGAAAGTTAAGAAGTAAAACATTACTAATAAGTTCAGCAAAAAAGGGAGAGATTTAGAGTTTGAAGAGGAAAAAGTAGTCACTTCAGCTGTGTTGCTACATGATATGCTCTTGCTAGCAAGGTTTATTTGGACTGGAGCTTCATGGTGTCAGTGAGAAGGCTAGGATTGTGAAATGTGGACCGTGTTTGGAAGCAACATGTGGGGGAAAGGTTAGGATATAGAAACTGGAAATGCACCCAAGCTTTCAATCAAGAAAGGAAATAAAGTGAGATGTAAGAAGAGGTAGTCATGATTCTGAAGTTGAGGGAAAACAAAGGATGAAGCACATTTTCAACAAACCTTAATAAGCAGTTATTTCAAGTAAAGGTAAAGAACTAGTTTGTAAACAAGATGATTAGTAATTGTGGCAGTCATGGGGGGGTAATTCAAGTGACTGTTCACTGAAGAAAGGGAAATGTTTAGATATTCTGAAGAGGATTACTGCATACAGGGTTTAAATTGACATCAATACCTGAATACCTGATACAGTAATGACCTGAAGTGTCATTATGGCCCTCCTCTTAGAAAGGGGTTACATGGAGGATGGGGGGAAAATGGACTAGTTCAGTTCATCAAGGTCCAATAATAGCAAAAGTCCAGTGGTTCCAGTGGTTCTGCGGGCCAATTTAGTAGATGTTTACTAGCTCTTGAATGTATAATTGGAATTGACATGTAGGCACACATATACACACATATATATATTATAAAGTATGTCATATTAAATGTATGTTTATATACAGCTACACACATATTATGAAGCACAGAGAATCTACATAATTTTATACAGCTGTAAGTGACAGAGCTGAGGTATAAGTCCAGGCTGTCAGGCTCAGATATCTGAATAGTCAACCCTTATGATGCTGCCTATTCTGAAAGTATAATAGAGTATCTGCTTTGGGGTTCACCAAACTGTGGAGTAAGCACTGAACTTAAACCAGTAACACCCATTTCCTCTCTATTCTAACATGTATTATATAGTAAAATAAATAATATCACAAAGCAAGTCATTCTGCTCTATAAAATTGCAGAGACTTTTTTCATCATTCAAAACATAGTCTGACTCTGGCAAGTTTATTGTGCTGCTGATTTGAGTGCCAACAGCTTCTTGAAGAAAATTGGCTTTTGCAAAATAGTAAGTTTTAAAGCAGTCACACTGCAAACCCCTGCAGCAGAAAGGAGTAAAAATGCTATCACATTTCTTTTATAATTTCTCTTGGATCTGTTCTTCTGGAAAAGATAAAATCGAGCCAAATAGTTTTCACTACATTGGAGGTCACAGAAAAGAATCCTTTGTTTATGGGAAATGGTCCACAGAGACAGCATCCAATTAAATTGCTGGAAAGGTTGAGCTGGGTTTGCATGGCCATCCCTGTGTTTGCCACATTGCACCCCTGATGAAGGGAAACAATTATACGATTCTTCCAACATTGTAATCAGAAGTGAAACGAGTAATCATCAGTTTGCATCATCCATTCTGGTTTTCTAAGGCAAAAATGTTATAATTGAGGCCACAAAGCGAGAAAGACTTTTTCCAAGACTCCTATGGAACAGGAGGAGGAGTTGAAGGCATTCCTTTTGTTCTCTTGATCTCCTACTTAAAATTGGAAAACTTACATTTGCTTTTTGTTTATTACATTGCTTAGTAGATTTTGAACAATAGATTAGTACCTAATCTATGTTCATATGATTCCATTTTACCCCAATAGCCTCCTACTGGTAAGGAGAAAATGTCATTCAATGTTGATATTGTTTAAATGGATTCATTAATTTACTTAATACATATTAATTAAGCCATGATGATATGTCAGACTTTCAGAATTAGAGATAAAAAATCAATTATAAATAGTAATATCCCTAATAAACATCCAGGCCCACAAGGGAGACAGAACTGTAAACAAATAAATTAAAATAATATATAAGAAGTGCTTAGTAAGATTGTATATCAGGAACAGAGGCAGTACAGAGGAAGGAATGATGAACTGTCTGTCTATACTCTTCCTGTCATATTCAGACTTTTGCAACTCCATCAGAAGAAAAACAAAACACATAAAAATAAAAGTTAACATTGAAAATTAGTTTATTAGCACCCTCAAATGTGTACAAAATAACTGGTAATACTCAAATTTGAATATGGATTAGTCATTTGTTTACTCTTTCAATCACTATGTCAAGGATTAATTTTTAAATTTTTAGTTGTGCAATAAAGTTCAAAATACACATTATCATATAGTAATTTTTCATAAATTTATAGGAAATACACTTTGTTCAAAATTTTCAGTGATTTCTCAAGATTATTTCTTAATAAATTTGTTACTTCCTGAGTAAGAGGCTTGAAGAATTAGGACTGTTCTGTAAATGACTAAGTGACCAAATGCTTAAGCAACATCTTCCATTAATGTAATCTGTAGCTATGTTGGCGAAGAGGCCATCTATAATGTGACCCGTGGTATTTATCACTTCCTTTCCAAAGCTTAAAATCACCTACAATAGCAAAAACCAGAAGAAGAGGATTTAATGGACATCTTTGTTTTGTTTAATTAGCATCATGTCTTTGGGATAAACTGGGAGGTAACTGCATGCTTTTCCTTTGAGAAAATTTCTTCCTCCTCACTCCAACTTTATGTTCCGGACCCTCTCTTTAAGAAAACTCTGACTATCTTGGCCTATCACAGTACTCCCATTCTCCTGGCTATCTAAAACATCCTCTTTGTGTCACACTATTCTGTATTAAGTTCTTCACTGCACTTCTACTTAACTAAATTGATTTTATTAATTTTTTTTCCATGCTGGTTCTTTGATTCCCCCATTGTAATTTAAAATGCACAAAGAGAGAAAGAGTTTGTCTTGTTCACTCCTATATACCTAGATTGAGATCATGACCTGGAACATAATAGGTTTTTTATATAATATTTACTGAGTGAATGGACTGGTACAAGAATAAGAATGTGGTACCAGACACAATTAAATTCCTTCACCTAGAGTTTTCCGAGTGTAGTTAGCAGGGAAATTTCCTTCTCTCTTGAGTCCTGAAGTTATGAACAGGTAGTCTCAGGGCCACCAGCTTTCATGTCTCCACAGAAAAAGCTCAATAAATAAAGGTGACCCACAGCAAGAAGAAGAGATGAGATGACAAAGGTGGTGAGAGTTTTTGTTGGATTAAATATCTGGTTCATACTTAATATCCATCAGAGGAGCCCTGGTTTCTGCAGATTTTTTTTCATCTCAGAGTTACTTCAATATCCTGTCAATAAAGAAGGATCCTTTATCAAAAATTAGAGTTGGAAATCTGATTTCCATGCCAAACAATCCTGACTAATCAGGGTAGAAGAGGAAAGTAGTTTGATTCATTGAATTACTATAGATGGAAGTAAAAACTGCTCTAATCATACTTAATATTTTCTACTTAATTAGCACCTTAACAGTGTAAACAGCACTTTCACAGAGTAGCTCATCTGAGATTCATAATGCCTCTGTAAGGAATTTGGTGTATCAATAACATCTTTTTTCCAGATGAAGATTGTAGTGCTTAGGTAATATTTATTAATATCATAATAATATCATTGAATGCTTAGAATATGCCAGAGTTTGCACTGAGCATGTTAATCCTCATGGAAATGCTGGAGGTAAGTTCTATCATAACCTCTATTTAAGAACTGAGGAAGCTGTGATTGAAGAAGTAATTCTTTCCAGAGACACACAGCTAATAGTTAGATGACCAGCCAAATTCACAACGCTAGTCACTGAGACAGCCAGGACCTGAACTTGTCTATTATAATAACAATAATTGGATAATATCTTGTATTATGAGAATCAAAGTATGTTCACATGTGTTTTGTGGGTAATTTTTTTGAAAGAGTTATTTTATTTAACATAACTGATTTACATCTCTTGTGGATTACTTCCACATCTACATGTCTGTTCCTAATTTTCTTTCTGATTTATAGACCCAGCTACTTGAACAGTAAATAGTTCAGTTAGACTGGAGTATAGATTGGAAGAAAAGGGCAGTTTGAGATAAGACTGGGAAGGGTAGCTACTAAATAAATAAAGTGGGCCAATATGTGAAGGGCCTTAAATAACAGGCTGAGAACTGTGGCCTTTATCTCTAAGTGAAGGGGCCAGTAGAGACTCTGGAGCTGTGTAGAGACTCTGGAGCTGTGTACTTGCTCATATTTCTCAAGACATATTTCTAAAATAAATGCTGTTATTTCTCTCTTGGACTATGTAACTTGCTTCCTGCTTTAATCTTTCCACTTTCTCATTTTAAGCTACTACTCTGATTGCATTGTTCTACTCAGAAAGCGTCAGTGTCTCTACATGTCCTACAGAATAAAGTCCAGATATCTTAGCCTGAAATGCACTGAACTCAACCTAAAATTTCAGAAGCACTTGCCCTACCCTGCTGAGATTTTATCTTTGCTGGAACAGCTTCCCACATGCATTTCTACTTCCATCAGGCTGGATTCTGATATGACTTGCATTTTCTAATCTTGGTATTTCCTATACCTGCAGTGGTTTCCATCGACATTCCTCTACCTGAATATTCCCCCATCTTATATTTCCCACTTCAAATTGCACTTTCCTTATTATGCTTGTTCTCCTCTTTCAGTGGAAATTAATTCTCTAATGCATCTTTTATGATTTGATGGCTCACCAAATTTTGATCTCATTGTGAAAGAATTTTTCTCTGTACAAATTGGTTTGTAAAATATTGGGTTAAAAAAAAACTTTAATAGATGTTTCTTCTGACAAGACTTCTAGAGGCTTTTATATATAGTGTGGATGTCTCTAAGAGGGGAATATGCCATTCAGCATTTCCCAAAATTATTTAACTAAGGAAATTATTTTTTTGTGGACACCTAGGATTACTTATTCACAGAATACTACTTGGGAGGAATAGCACTATTTGACACTACTTTGTTATACTTCCTAATCATATTTGTAGTTATGTTGCAATTATTCATAAAAATACATTCCTTCCTTTGCTTGGTTGTCAATTCTTGAGGGCAAAAAGTTTATCTTGTTTATACTTGCTTACCTTTAGGAGCTTGGCAAAGTTTTACAACATCTGGTAGTTGTTCATTAAATGATAGTTGAACTTAATGGAATTTTTGCCATATACTTATGGTTTTCAATAATAAAATAAGACTGTTTTTTATTAGTGAATATCTTATGTTAAACACTTTTTACACATGTATCATAGTTTATGAATTATCACAAATATTTGCATGTATTGAAATATATGCTTTGAGTTATTTCACCATTTTTGGTTGTTTTTGTTGTTATTCAGAAATGCATTGACAGGTGATGCTCAACTTAATTTCTGAACTACACACAAAAAAAATATAAGAAAAATTCAATAATAGCAGCCATAGGTAATTTACCAAAAAATTATAAAAGTTTACGTTTCAGGGGCCCTCACTCCATGCTGATACCTTTTGAGCTACTGGGGAAGATCCTAGCAATGTGTTCATGTGGTATTATTATTATTATAAATTATCATTCTATGGCAACAATAAGATAGCTTAGCAGCAGTCATTTATTACTCTTATCATACTTCACTCCGAATTCCCCTCTGTCATATTTACTCACATGTTGGGTAGCTCTGGAATGACCACAGTTGACACCTTTTTAATTTGTGATTTTCTAATGTTTATTTTTATTAAACATCCAAGTTCATACCCAATATAGAAGGAGTTGTCAGTACTCTTTCAGTATTCCCTGCCCCAAGTTTACTCAACTAGGGCTTTCTGCTGGACAGTTCCTGTGCTCGTCTATGGTTACCCATCCCCTCCTTGGGACTTTCTCTGGCTGCAGGGGTGTGCATAGCCCGTGGACACACACAAGCACAGAGAAGGCCAGAAATACCCAGGAATTACTACCTCAGGAACAACTCTCAATCAATGAGGAATAGAAGTGGTATAGACCCCATTTCCCCTTCCCCTCATGGGGACATCAGACATTCTGAGATGTGATCTAAAATGTCTCTCAAAGGGCTCACACCAATTGCTCAAAGTGGTGACTCTATTATTTATGCCCCTTTATTGGTTTTCTCCATATCAGCTTCACTTCCTCACACAGCTTATGGGATCACTCCCCATGTAAGTTAATTGCACCCACGTTCTCTTCCAAGAGGTTGGTTTTGGGAAACCCCAACTAAAACATTTGGTTTTGTATTTGCAAATTGGTATTATTTTTCTTTAAAGCATCCCCCGTATTGTGTAAACTTCAAGGCCTATCCAACCTGGATCCTCCCCTCAAATGTGGCATACTTATGGAAAAAGAAAACTATTAGTTAATTCTGAAAGTTCCTCGCTCATCACAAGCCAACAGGGTAGGCAGTGGGAATTACTGTTATAAATTCACATAATCTTAAAAACAAATGCTGAAACTATTTTTTGATGTCATGAGATAATCTGTCCAAAGAAAAACCTTTAGTTTTATATAAAGAAAAATATTTTAAAGCTCGACCTCTATCATTCCTCAATAACAGAGCTTAGAGGTTGAAGCAGTGAACTTGGATGCCGTTTTGACCTGTTTCATTCAGCAGCCATGCCCCTAAAGCTACTGTTAAATTAGAGAAGTTAAACCAACAAACCAAACAAAAACAGTAAGTAAATGTCAATTTGGCTTGCATTCCCATATACAAAAGTAAGACTTCTGTAAATAAAAGCAAGTCAGAATTGGATGGGTATGTCTTCAGTGCCTCACAGGATCAGTAATAGGGTATGTGCAGCTCTCCTTTCTGGGTCAGCCGTCTGAATCCAGCCCAGGTCAGTTGAAGCCAAAAAAGTCATTTATATTACACTCGGTGGAATGAGTCTGGTTTCGCTCCAGGTTTTGGAAGACAGGTGTCTGCAGCTTAGCACTCCCCCCTCACATGGTGCACTAATTGGCCCCCTTGTTAGCAACCTGGACAAGAAAGGCCAAGGTTTAAATGAACACTGAAACTGAATGGCACTCACTGTGGCCGACCCAGGAGCCTCAGTTCACTGGTCAGACAGGATTGACAGCAGAGCAGTGTTTTCTTTTTTCTGTCCCACACTGTGTAGATTGAAGGGGAAATTCAGAATACCAGACAGCAGCTTGCTATTTGTCCAGGGCACTTAAAACATTTTGAAAAGAAAAGGATTTCAAAGGAGATTGTCAAAAATTGCTTTTGGCATGGAGCTCTGCTTGACATGTTTCAACATAAGAGTAAAATGCCATGGCTGTTATAAATTCACATAATCTTAAAAACAAATGCTGAAACTATTTTTTGATGTCATGAGATAATCTGTCAATGATGTCATGAGATAATCTGTCCAATTCGAGCCGTGAATACATAAGTTCATCATCACAACACTTGCAAAGCCCACATTGAAATAGTTGTCCTTCAGGCACTTGGTTTAAAAGTGGGGCTATGTGTCTGACTTCTGTCTGGTTCTGTGATAGTAATAGAGTGGTCGTTCTCAAGCAGTTCATAAATGAAGAAGTAAAAGAATGGATTTTCCATTTTCATAATTTTACTTAGGGTATCTTTTGAAGTGTGTATTATTAATTTGTCCTAATGCTAACTACCAACTGAAACTAATCTCCCTAATGAGGTTCATTTGTCCTTTGACAAAGCAATAAATAGTTTCCTCAAGAAAAACTTAACTAATAGAGTAGCCAGTACCTTATAATTAATTTTCTTCCCCAATCCTTGCAAGCATGAAAACAAACAGTAAATTTTTCATTTGTTCATCTCTTTAGAACAACTGTTTAGCAGAGATATGCTTGATTAATGGATTTAATTTGTTCCTTTCTTCTGTAGTCAGTTTTCATATTACATTGGTTATCAGAGGATAGGACAATAATGTGGGCATTCTCATTGCACTCCACTCCATCAGTGTCAGCACTGGCTTCTAGTTCCAGGTCTGCATCTTTAACCTTTGTCGTCCTGCAGAATCTTTCATCAATCTGTGTTACAGTCACCTTGGGAAGAAAAGGCAGAAGCACTTGGTCAGCACTTGCAGGTAATAAAGTGTGTCATTATTTCTAACAAAATGCTGGCAGCGGTGCACCTCTCATTTCCAAGTGAAATATGATTTGTGAGATCAGCAACGCAACTGTTAAAAGGGAAAAATGGAAGGTACCAGTCTGGTCACTACAAGGCCCTCTGTAAAACCAACACAAAATACTAAATGCTTCCCTGAGTATTGAGCACTTTCAAATGGCTGGGGCTAGTTTTGCAAATTGAATATTTTTGTCAGATAATGAAAGTACCCATGTAGGGGTCAAATAGCATCATAAAAAATATAATAGCAGACTTCATAATACTGACCTTTTCATAGTAGGGGAGAAATCTCCATGGTTCAAATCTGTAGTTCACTTGACTTTTCAGTGTGACACAAAATGGCCATAAATTCTAGCTTGAGGGTTTTTTTTAATTATTTTTTTAAACTAGGTGTAATATAGGCTTTGTGGAAAATGGAAATGTTTAAGAAACTTTAAGGGATGCCTTTTTGGCAATTTTTCACTTCACCATAAAATTTTAAACTAAAACATATGTTTAGATATTTTCTGTGTATAAAATGTACTTATATGTTATGTAATTTGACCAAGGGTGCTACTTTTTTGCATATTAAAGGATAAAACTCTAAGTTAGATAAAACTCTGTATGTTTAAAATATAGAAAATATAGGGGCTTTCCTGGTGGCGCAGTGGTTGAGAGTCTGCCTGCCGATGCAGGGAACATGGGTTTGTGTCCCGGTCCGGGAAGATCCCACATGCCATGGAGCGGCTGGGCCCGTGAGCCATGGCCGCTGAGCCTGCGCGTCCAGAGCCTGTGCTCCGAAACGGGAAAGACCACAGCAGTGAGAGGCCCATGTACCCCAAAAAAAAAAAAAAAAAAAAAAAAAGATAAAAATTTATTTTGTGTGGTGAGAACTATTTGGATTTACTATCTTAACAACTTTCATATATAACATATAGCAGTGTTATTATATTTATCACATTGTACGTTATATCCTTAGTTCTTATTTATCTTATAACTGGAAGTTTTTACCTTTAGACTGCTTTCATCCAATTCGCAACCCCCCGTTCGTTTGTTTTTAAAGTATAATTGACCTGCAACGCTACGTTATTTCCTGTTGCACAACACAGTGACTTGGTATTTCTGTACATTTCAAAATGATCACCACAATAAGTCTAGTTACCATATGTCATCATAGAAAGATAGTACATAGTTACTGACCATATTCCCCACATTGTACATTTCATAACTATGACTCATTTATTTTGCAACTGGAAGTTTATACATCTTAATCTCCCTCACCTATTTCTTTCCTCCCTCCACTCTCTTCTGTTATTTTAGATTTCATAACTTTTTTTCTAAAATAGTTTCATGTTGCAAAATATTACATAACTGTTTCATAAATTTGCCTATACATTTGGATTTCTCAAATTATTCTCTGACAGTGATTTCTGTTTCTCTTGTCCCTCAGGTAGATACTGCAAGGCTCCATCCACAAGTATTTTAAAAATTATAAAAGTTCATACATCTCAAAATATGAGAAAGGGAAAAAAACTCAAAAAAATAATTTGTATATTAATTTTAACTTAATCTGCTACTAGTAATGAGAACTTTGATAGTGGGTAAGAAAAACAACTTTAGGGAAAAATTATTAATAACTGGAGAAAGTCTTTAATCAAAGCTATTTGATTTAAATCAAGGGAGTCTATGAAACTCCTCCCACTGCAAGTCACTGTACATTTTTTTTTTTTTTTTTTGCCGTACACGGGCCTCTCACCGTTGTGGCCTCTCTCGTTGTGGAGCACAGGCTCTGGACGCGCAGGCCCAGTGGCCATGACTCACGGGCCCAGCCACTCCGCGGCACGCGGGCTCCTCCCAGACCAGGGCACGAACCCGTGTCCCCTGCATCGGCAGGCGGACTCCCAATCACTGCGCCACCAGGGAGGCCCTGTACATTTAATATATGGGATCTCCAGGCCTTTGTCATAATCTCAAAGATTGTCTTTCGAGTCTCAGAAATTTATGGTAACAAAAGAGGTCACAAGACTAAAGTCCGTTATTTGCATGGCTCAAGAAAACCTTAGGCTTCCCTTTGAGATCTCCCCACCCTGCTATGTCTGGGGGGGCTCCAGTGTGTTTCAGTGATGTTCCTCTTCTCAGATGAGCCTGAAGAGCTATCCCATTAAGCTCCAGCTGCCCATATTTATTTTTCCCAGAAGCTGATGCTGGCCACATGCCAGGATTGCATTCCCTATTCTACCCCACCCCGAGGTTTATTGAGATACAACTGACATATAACATTGTGTAAGCTTAAGGTGTACAACATGGCGATGATTTGATACACATCTATATTGTGAAATGATTACCACAATAAGTTAATTAACACATTCATCACATCATATACTCTTTTTTTTTGTATGTGTAGTAAGAATATTTAAAATCTACTCTGTTAGAAACTTTCAAATGTAAAATATAATATTGTTAACAATAATCATCATGCTGTACCTTAGCTCCCTGGAAAGTATTCATCTTACAACTGGAAGTTTGTACTCTTTGACAAACAACTGCCTTTTTCCCCCACCTCTTAGCCCCTGCAACCGCTATTCTACTCTCTGCTTCTTGAGTTGACTTCTTTACATTCTACATGTAAGTGAGATATACAGTGTTTATCTTCCTCTGTCTGACTTATTCTACTTAGCATAATGCCCTTAAGTTTTATCCATGCTGTCACAAAGGGCAAGATTTCCTTCTACTCTATGGCTGAGTAATACTCTACTGTGTGTGTGTATCCAATATTCTTTATCCATTCATATATGTATATGAATACATATATATCTTCCATTGTCTCTATCCACTTCTTTATCCTAAGTATTAAACAACACATATGTTATTTCCATGTCTTGACTACTGTCAATAACAATGCTACAATGATAATAGTATTAGTAATGAATAATACTACAATGAATATGGGAGTATAGACATCTTCTTGAGATACAGATTTAATTGCCTTTGGTTATATACCTAGAAATTAGATTGCTGAATCATATGGTAGTTTTATTTTTAATTTTTAAGGCACCTGCATATTGTTCTCCATAGTGGCTGCACGAATTTACTTTCCCACCAACAGTGTAGGGGGGGTTCCCCTTTCTCCACATCCTCACCAACACCTGTTATCTGTTGTGTTTTTGATAACAGTCATTCTAAAATGCACCTCTTTTCTATTTTCCCCTTTCAAATTACAGAAAAGATTGCTCCTTTTGTTATTATCGTTATTCAACGTCTCATTTACCCAGCCTTAAATAAAACTACATGAAGAATAAAACCTGAGGCTTACCTTGGAATCTGCCAAACCAACTTTACTTTAGATCATTGGCAATCTAGACTGTACAGTCTTCTTCTTGTCTTCTGACACTCAGTGCTTATCTTTATGGATCAGTTGTTCTCAACACAAGCAGACACACATCCACTAAAGCAGTGACGACTGAGGGCACAACCTGGGACAAAAGAAAACTGGGTGGAAGGATACTTAAAAGGTGAAATAATGTACAAAAGTGCAATTTCACTTCCAACATAGACAATCGTTTGTGTTAAAATATAATAAAACTTGGTTTATTAAGACCACAACTTCTTAAACATGTGTTTATAAATATGACTTAGGCTGCCTGTAGTAATGAGACCTGGCAAACTTTTTCTAACTAGGGGCTGAACAGAACCTTTCTTATTTTTTTATTTTGTTCTCCACACACATAATTTTTGTAATAATTTTGTTAAATAAGACTTTCAAAATCTAAACCATTACACTCGTATAAGTGTGAGATAAACATATCAAATATTTTTCTAACACTAATTAATGAGGGAACTAGTAAAAGTTTAAAATCAGTAAAATAAAGATTTGAATCTCAGAGATTTACATCCTCTACCAAACTTCTTTTGCATCAGGATGAATGAGAACTATTTCATTGCTATGAACAGGAAACATTAGTATTACTTTTAGTTTTCAACTAAAGTTAAAACTAAGTTAAGGCCTTCCCTGGTGGCACAATGGTTAAGAATCTGCCTGCCAGTGCATGGGACACAGGTTCGAGCCCTGGTCCGGGAAGATCCCACATGCCACGGAGCAACTAAGCCCGTGCACCACAACTACTGAGGCTGCGCTCCAGAGCCCACGTGACACAACTACTGAAACACGAGTGCCTAGAGCCTGTGCTCCGCAACAAGAGAAGCCGCCACAATGAGAAGCCCGTGCACTGCAACAAAGAGTAGCCCCTCTTGGGCTTCCCTGGTGGCGCAGTGCTTGAGAATCCGCCTGCCAATGCAGGGGACACGGGTTCGTGCCCCGGCTCGGGAAGATCCCACGTGCCGCGGAGCGGCTAGGCCCGTGAGCCATGGCCACTGAGCCTGCGCGTCCGGAGCCTGTGCTCCGCAACGGGAGAGACCACAACAGTGAGAGGCCCGCATACCGCAAAAAAAAAAAAAAAAAAGAGTAGCCCCTCTTAATGCAACTAAAGAAAGTCTGCGCGCAGTAACGAACACCAAACACAGCAAAATATAAATAAATTAATTAATTAATTAAAAACAAAAAGCTAAGTTAACTAAGTTAACTTCTGTCTCTGCAGAATTATAAAATAGTTTAGTCAAAGACATTCATAGGTGCACATTCTACAGCATCAGATAACCCCAGAGAGTCGACTAGACATCATGCAGCATTCCCTTGAGAGAAACCTCAGTATTTTCTTTTGCCCATTTCCAAGCTTTTACATTTTTCCTGACCATCTTTATATTACAAAACATTTTCCCAATTATCCATAATTATTAAATTAATAACACTGTTTTTCACTTAAAAACTCAAATTTTTATTCTTGGAGGAAAAAGATGTTTCCTTCTGCTCCTTTTCAAAAGACACTTTATCCTTATGGCTAGTTTCTTACCTAGTTATTCTAGGCTAGAGTGTCTAAATACCTAAGATGTGTCATATAGTCCCTTAAGAAAAAAAAAAAAAAAAAAACTAATGAAAATCACTCAAATTCAGAAATTTACCATAGGTGACCTTCCCATGAAGAAGAAAACCTTTGAAAGGGATGACATTTGCAAGAACAGTGATAAGGGCATGATTTGGGGGAAAAATAAATTCTCAAAGGATTTTAACGTCACTTTCAGAATCAGTGCTGTAACAGATAGTCATCAAACTCATCATCGAAGATGTATTAATGTGCAGGATAAGGTATGGAAGCTAAAGACTTCTTTGGTATCTGAGTTTTAATGCATGAGAGAAAGAAGTAAAAAACAATTCCAATTCTGTATTTCCCAGAGACTGTCCCTGGTTAATGCAATAGACGTTTGATTGTTAAGCCTTATATAATAAAGGGAGCCACCTTTTAGGAGGAAAGGAAATTTTTGTTTTGTAGTGGTTACTTGACTATTTAGTTTCAGAGATGTCCTTGAGGCCATACAAGAATGTGAATGTGCTTGCCAAGTTATTGGTTGTCTTGAAAATATGGAACAGGCAAAATCAGAATAATAATAGGGCTTTGCAAAATAGTAGTGGATATATTACTTGGCTCCTTTACAAAGATATACAAATCCAAGACAGAAAGGGAATTTGTTATGAGATAAGCTCTGGGCAGCTAGGTTTTCAGTTTGAACCGGTTAGAACTAGAAAGAGTACTACTGAATATGAAGTACATTTTAATACTGCCTTCAAGTACAGTGGAATGAATTTAATGAGCTACAGAGAAGGCCAGTTTCTAGAGTGGTGTGTACTGTGTATTTTTCCTTGGGGTATCTGTAAATGCCTTACTAATTGCCCTCTTTTAGTGTTGAAAAGTGTTTTAAATAATTCATGTCTTTGGTTATAGTCCAAATTTTTAAAAATAAGCATATTTAAACTTTAAAATCAGAAAACATAAAATAGATGTTAATGAAAATTTGGCTCTCAGAATGTGATATAATATGAAATGTGGGGTCTACAGTGGTATTAACCTATTGATTTATTTAATGAATTAAACAGAACTATACAGTTCAACTAAAAATGAAAAGGGAATCCACTAGCCATTTGTATGATTACTATATATTTATGCTAATTAGTTATTTTAGTCAACTTAGATTAAATTGTCATCATAAAATACTCTGCTAAATATTTTTAAAATAATACTGCTAAATATTGAGTTTATGATTATTTGGTCTGTACTGCTTAATAATGAGATATGCAGAGAAGCAAATAGCAGATGGATTGCTCACTTCTCCACATCACGTTAGAAAGCTCAATGTTTGCAGCAATTTGTGTGTAAATGATCTGTAGGTTCTAACAGACCACAGCTCAATATTATCCCAAAACTCTCTAAAATAGAGCACAGGCTTAGACTGCACAAATTACTAGGTTGTGTCTAGGTTGTGTTCTAGTCGTGACTAGGAATAATTTCATTATATGCTAAGCTAGACAGAAAGGCATTTTGCAAATTGATTTCAATTCAAGGTAGTACACTTTAAGAGGAAAAATTACATAATAAAAACAGAAAGCATCCATGGGAAAGAAGGAATATAGTACATAATCTGGATTTTACTTAATAGGAATAATTGAGTAAATGAAATAAGTTTAACTCAGAAATCAGAAGGCATGATAAAAGGAAATATATGTATTCAAATATGTGAAGAGTTGCCAAATGTTAAAAAAAAAAAAAAATAAGGATGTTTACTCAGTATTGTCCTGAAGTTAAAAATTACAAGAATCAGATTGTGGATCAACATATGCAAGAATTTTCCATGCTCTCCTCTTCGTTGGTGTTGTCTACACTATAAAGTTGGGCACTCCCACTCACTGGATACATGAAAGCTTAAACTGGTGATCCATCTCCCCAAGGTATAATGTATCAAATTATTGCACTTGTTCAAAAGTAGACTAGAAGATATCAAGGTTCTTTTGACTGTATCTTCTATGAGAATTTGGTGGTTATGTTAATGAACACTGTTTAGTATATCTTTAGTGAAGCCAGAGTTATACATTTTAAAATATCTTTAATGTTAATAACCATATTCTATAATGTGAAGTCATACCAACTATGTTGTCACCTCTTAAAAAAAACATGCTAATGCAAAGAAATAAGAAGTATAATCAAGACTCTTTTAGTGGCAGCCAGAACAAACTGGAAACAGCTTGTTTTAGAAGTTTACAAAATCACTTAGCTGTAAATTCTTGGATTTGAGTAGGTAGATTCAGGCATAACTAGATCAAAGTGATCAAAAGATATTTTTAGAAATCTTTCTTCTTGATACGTACATCCCCTCTCTCTTTCTCTGTCTCTTACAGTGGGTCTTTTATCTGTTGTGTTTTATTTTCTTGGAGGTTCTCTTCACATGCCAAGAAATATGACAATATGCATGTTCAGGAATACCTAGTTCTAAAACTTCCTGATCTCAGAGAGCATAAAGATCTACTTTCTCTAGCATTTATAGGGATCATAAAATAAATATTCTCATTGGCACTGTTATTTACTTTTGATTGTATTAGAAAAATCCCTGTTGTCCAGAGGGTGAACCTAAATGAAATTCACACTCTTGTGGTTGAGGATTGGAAGAACTGGGCAAAAAAATCACATGAAATTAGAAGTAGTTCTGAAAAAGAAGACAAAAGAATATAACAAATATTTAGTACACACACGATTAATAGCTAATCTAAAGTACATTCCAATAGACATGCCCACATGAACCATTGCCTTTCTTACTTATTTCTTAGGCCTTTTGCTATTGAACAAATTACTAGGCCCAAATCCTAGCTTTGAAATGGCCCAAATCCTAGCTTTGAAATAAAATCCAGATTATGTACTAGCTTTGAAATGGGAGTAACATCTCTGTGTAAATAGAAAATAACTTAAAGAAAACCTGAACTATTAACCAAGCATGGAAAACTTTAAATACTACTTGTTGTGTGGAATTTTTAGTACACATACTTTGCCAATATACTTAGCCAATGACCACAAAGCAACTTAATCTTTAGTCATTTGCTCAGTAAGTAAATATTTTTTGAATGCCAGCTAAATATCAGACAGTGTTGCAGGAATAGGTTAATAAAGCACAATTCCTACCCAGCAGAACTCAGTCATCATAGAAATAGATCGCTAAATATGTAACTAGAATCACTATTATATATGATATTTTAAGACTATGTCAATATGACATCAGTGCATATTACTATCAGCCTATTATTACATATAATACATGTTGTTTTATATGATATATTTTTAATATGTTAATACAGATCTTCCTTGACTTACAGTTGTATTATGTCTCAATAAACTCATCGTAAGTTGAAAATATCTTAAGTTGAAAATGCATTTAATGCACCTAACCTGTTGAACATCATAGTTTAGCATAGCCCACCTTAAAGGTGCTCAGAACACTTACATTAGCCTGCAGTTGGTCAAAAGTTATTTAACACCAACCCTATTTTATAATAATGTGTTGAATAGCTCTTGTAGTTTATTGAATACTCTACTGAAAGTAAATAAAACAGGGCTTCTGTGGTGGCGCAGTGGTTGAGAGTCCGCCTGCCGATGCAGGGGACACAGGTTTGTGACCCGGTCCGGGAAGATCCCACGTGCCGCGGAGCGGCTGGGCCCGTGAGCCATGGCCGCTGAACCTGTGCGTCCGGAGCCTGTGCTCCGCAACGGGAGAGGCCACGACGGTGAGAGGCCTGTGTACCACAAAACAAACAAACAAACAAACAAAAAACAGAATGATTGTATGTGTATTTGTTGTGATGGTGTGGCTGACTGGGAGCTGTGGCCCGTTGCCACTTCCCAGCATCAAGAGAGGGTATCACAGCATATTGCTAGCCCAGGAAAAAGATCAAAATTCCAAATTCGAAGTACAGTTTCTACTGAATGCATATCCCTATCACACTATCGTAAAGTCAAAAAGCCCTAAGTCAAACCATCATAAGTTGATCCATCATAAGTTGGGGACCGTTTGTATTTAGCATATATAAGTTTTAAAAGGTAAACAAGGCCTGTCAGAGCCCAGCAAAGGAAGCTGTCAACACTGCCCTGAGGGCTGGGGAGACTTCCCTAGATGGTGACATTTGACCTGGGCTTAGCTGAGCCTTACCAGAGGGGCAGGAGCCGGACTGGTAAACAAATGTGGGAATAAAAGAGTGTGAAGCAAAGTGCAAAATATATAAAAAATGCCAAAGATTTTGGCAAGATGGCTAAAACAATGTGGCAACAGTATGGGTGGGTGTATGGAAGGTAGGAGGCAGGAGTTCTTATGAGTTGTTATTTTTCTTGGCTCCTTTACTTATTTTTTTAAATCTCCATATTACTTTAAAGACAGTTCTCATCTATATTTGACTAATATTCTGTATTTAATATAATTTATTGTTTCATCATATACATTATGCTTCTGTAGGCTTTGCCCCATAAAAAAAATTAGAAAAGTATAAATAATTTATTTTTGTTCCTTTTTGTGGATAAGCAGTGCCTTTACACTACTTTAAACACGCCAAGAACAGAACTCCAGGACTTACTTTTCTTTGCATTTCCTCTCATTCTAACATTACTTATTTTTCACTCTCATCGCAAACTCTGATAAACTCCTATTTTTATACTTGAAGTTTGTCTTAACTAAGAAAATAATCAAATTAATAAAATCGAAGGCTTCATCTGTTTCTCATTTTCAGTGATGACATTTCTTAATTTAAATCTCTTTTTTTTTTTTCTCAGCCAGAGTCCAGTAAGGAAACCTAACCATCCATTATTTTAACAGGAAACATTTATTAAAGAATAGTATAAATAGCTATCCAGTGTTTTATAACACAGCAGTACTAATCACAGAAAGTAGCTACCATTGTGAAAACTTGCAGACCAATAGGAAGAGGTTGGGATCATTCAAATGCAGAAATGTGGAGGTACAGCCCTGTGCAGCTACAGCTCAGACTGTCAAGAAAACTAGCTGGTGGTGGCATCCCTGAGGTTGTTTGATGAGGCTGGCTTTAGGAGTTTGGGGAGTGTGATGGTTATTTTATGTGTCAACTTGACTGGGCTAAGGGATGCTGAGATAGCTGGTAAAACATTAATTCTGTGTGGGTCTGTGAGAGTGTTTTTGGAAGAGATTAGTGTTTGAATCTGTAAACAGAGAGTAAAGATATGTATACCCTTACAATGTGGGTGAGCATCATCCAATCATTGAGGGCCTTTATAGAACAAAAGGCAAAAATCCCTTTCCATCTTCTACCTTTGGACATCAGAGCTTTTGGTTCTCGAGTCTTTGGACTCAGACTTATACTCACAGTCTCCCAGTTCTTAAGCCTCTAGCCTTAAACTTGGGCTTACACAATTGGTCCCCAGGTTCTCAGGCCTTCAGACTTTGACTAAATTTTATCACTTGCTTTCCTGGTTCTCCAGCTGGCAGACAGTAGATTATGAGGCTTCTTGGGCTCCATAACTCTGTGAACCAATTCCAATAATAAATCTCCTCGTATATATATCTACATATATCCTGTTGGTCCTTTTCTTCTGGAGAATGCTGACTAATCAAGAAGCAAATGGAAAACTAAAGTCAACTGCTATTACTCACACCAACAGCTGCTATTAACGTGAAGAACCTTTGCTGGAGTGATGCTAATAGGAATAGGAAGCAAAACATGGAGAAGCAAGTCACTGCATCCCCCACCAGCTGTCCGGTTTCCTTTAGTTTTCCAACTTGCATAACCTAACAAGGACCCCCACTTAGTGAAGAAGAAATGTACGTTTGCAGAGTCTCAGCCCTAGTATCACAAAGTAAAGTATAGCAGTGTGGGTTTGAAACTGAGAAACACTGAATCACCAGCTCACTGTCCAACTGGTTGAATATGCCTCACAGTTTCCAAATAAAAGGAAAATTTTCAATACAGAAGAGGACATTTTCAAGACTATTACAAGTAAGATAAACTACGGGTGACACTAGATCTTTTACTACTTAGGTATTCTTGTAGACTCTCTTGTGTTTACATATATTCATCTCTTTACTCGTTTTTTTTATAGTAGCATTCATTCTAGAGCTAGTTCACTGTGGTAGGAGAAAATCCTGAAAAGGTCAAGCCTTGCCTCTCTCATTGTGAGCTAGGCAACAAGGGCATATCTCTTAATTATTTTCAGGCCCATTTTCTTCCTCCATTATCCTAAGAGTTTAGATAATATTCATTTATTTATTTACTTATTCAACAAACATTTATTGAGCTCCTAATGTGTGTGAGGCTTGTGCTACATTGTGAGATATAAAAAATTGGATGATATCAAGCTGTCTTTAAGAACCTTAGAGAATAGAGAAGATACAAATTTTAAGATGTCAAAAATTGCACTGGAAAGATTTCCTCAGGTACTAAATTTATACCATAAATAATAAGAAAAATATATATAACTCAAGTCTGTACTTGCAGAAAGGCCATAAGCCAAGCATACAATCATTAGATAAATATAAGCCTTATTTATCTGAATAAGAATTATTCTGCTAGTGATACATACAAATATTACAAATGTATGTTTAATACTATATTTTAACACATCATCATCATTTTTAACAGAGAAAGCAGTACCAGAGCAATACAAATTGTTGTGATATGGTAAAAAGCAAAATGAATTGAATGCCTAAAATTTGTAGCACAATGGAATAGTTTCACATTTTCTATTAGCCATCGAATTTCTAAAGTTATGCATAATGTAAAAATATATATGTAACCAGTAATAATAATCAAATACTAACTCCCATGAATGACCTATGGTCTAGGATTGCAGTTAAAATAATAGATGCCTCAAAATCAGTTTTTACCAACACTGTTATCTCTATATCCATGTACTAATAATCCATTAGCTGCCTCTATTTCCCCCTTCCTTTTGTAAAGATGAGCCTTCTGTGGCTCGGACAGATGATGATAGTATTCAAAATTATTTTGTCCCTTCCATTTTCTTTGGTCTTGGTCACGTGACTTGCTCTGATCAATACATTGGTGAGCAGGAATGACCCATGACCTATGTATCCTGATCAGAAGACTTTAGAGACCTTGTGAGTTTTCAGCGGTGCTCCTGTCCCTGTGCCTTCTGTCATGAGAAGGATAAGCCATTCCATTGGGGGTGAGAACAAGAATGAGGAGACCTGAACTACCCACAGCTTGGAGCAAATCCCCAGCAACAGACCTGGACCTGTAGCTGCTGACAAGTAGTGGGAGTGAGAGACTGAATATACAAATGAAACAGAGCTAGACTGTCTGACTCACAACCTGCAGCAATCAGCCCAGCAAGCCAGACCACCTGTAGCAATCAGCCCAAAATATCTGGGACTTGATTAATAATTGACAGATTCCCATTTTTGTTTCCACTTCCAAGTTAGGACTGACTAGAAGAAGCTAAATATGTAGCCAACCACTTCTATCCAGCCTGCGTTCAGCTTGCCCCTGCCAACAGTCTCCAATCAGGGCATACCTGAAGCCTTTCCTTTTTTTCCACAGGAAGACATTCTCACTCCTCTGTCTGTGAGCAAACACAAATGATAGTGGCTGATTCATTTGCTGTAGGAAGCTCTCACTTGTGTGCTCTTTGCTTGTGTCCACAGTAGTGAGAAATAAACATGAGCCACTACGATTTCAAGATTGCTTTCCTTCAGCATATACTAGGGATTTCTGACTATTATATTAACAGCTGACTACAGAGGAGATTACCTAAAGGGAAATGGAGACTATTTCGCCATGAGAATTTGGGTTGGTTTTATTGATCACGTAATATTCATAAATCAAGTAATGTCATATTTTATGTCCAGGAGAAAGAAATCTTCAAACAGAATAGATACTGCAATATTTTACCAAAATCTTCTCACTGTCATGCCTCGTCCATCTAATCATGTAACAAAAGGCAAGGAGAACATTTCTAGAGGCTGTTTTTGCTCCCTCCCTGCGCTTCCCCCACTATAAATGATACTCAGCACTACCTAGGAACTTGTTAGTAATGCAAATTCTCAACCCATCCTGGGCCTACTATGGAATCAGAAACTCCAGCAATCTGTGCATTAACAAGCCTTCCTGGTGATTAGGAGCAGGCTAGAGTTTGGATATAGAATATGACATTACCTGACTTGTAAATACTATATGGCCAACAAAACTACCACAAATATCCACTTTTTCCCTGTAGGTAATAGTCTTTCTTATCATTTACTACTATAATAGCATTCCTTAGTACCACTGAGTTATTCATACTATCACGCAAAGACCTTTGTGCTTTGAAGTAGTAGCTGCTAAATTTTTCATAAGAATTCTGCTGGTTCCTGAGAGAAAGATGAAGGGATAGCAGTATTTTCTAATTTCCAGGGGTTCCTTGATTGCTAAAAGCCCACCCACACATTTCTAATTAAGACCACTTGCTCTCAGTGCATTTCAGCTAGCACACTATTCATATTTGGGGTGTAGCATTTCTCTGTTATATGTGACTCCCCTTGCAACGAAGGGAAGTTAGGATGCTTCCTTCAGTGTGCTTGATACCAGTGACACTCTCCAGTCATTGTGCCATCCCCAAATCTCTGCAGATATTTTCAGACTCTGACTTTGACGGCATGTACAGTCCCTGTTGAGAACTATTGCTCTTGGGTAGTTTCTGATTTTTTAAAAAGTTTGTTGTAATGGATGCCATCTGGAAGCAATTAAGATAAAATTATAGCACATTTATATGTTTCCCTCCTCCTTTACCAGCTTTATGCTACTAATCCAGATTTCGTCACTTGACACTCAGTACTGTGGGTTCTAACTAGCTCACTTCAAGCTCTTCTTCAAGTTTTTCTTTACTGCAAGCAATCTTGAATACTCTTGCCAGACCACTACTAAACAGCACTTTTCTTAGGTAACCAGTTCTTAACACAGTTACTTCTGATTTCATAGTATCAATACTCCTGTTTGAATTCCATGTACATTTATTAACTGGCCATTTCTACTCTTCACAAAGTAAAATTAATCATTATTCAAAACCAACTCTTTGCTTCGCTCTGGCAGAGTTCTCAGTGTCTGAATGTACTCCTGACATTTCTACTCTGGGACTGTGCTCATATTCTTATTACCAGTGGTGCCCTCTTCTCATCCTTCTCTGGTATCTAAATATTATGCATCCTTCAATATCTAACTTAACCTTCACACTTACAATAGAGACTTGTTTTTCTTACTCTCTTTGGTCTCCTATTTGAACTTTTATAAAATTATTGTAAATACCACATAATGTACAACTTTCTTACATATGGTACTGTTAGGGTACATACTTTTATAAATCATTGTTCTGTAGGCTTCTATTTTAAATAAATTTGTATTTACACTCCACTATCATGTTTAGGATATCTAAAGCAGAGAGTCTAGTTAGAACACTAGAATATTTAATGAAAGAGACAAATGAGAGGGGTTGACAAATTTAGTTGTGAGAGAGAAGAGCAAGAGACTAATCAAAGCTTAATCCAAAATTGGGTGACTCTAAAGAGAATCATGCCTGTATTAGTCAGATTTCTTCACAGAAAGAAAACCAATAGGAGACATACATATAGAGATAGATAGGTAGATAGACAGATAGATGGATAGACAGACAGGTAGATAGACACATTTATTTTAAGGAATTGGCTTACATTATTATGGAGGCTGAGCAGTTCCAAGATTTACAGTTAACAAGCTGGAGACCCAGGAGACCAAATCTGAAGACCTTAGATGTGCTGATGGTATAAATTCCAGTCCAAGGGCTGGAGAAGACTGATATCTGAGCTCAAAAGCCAAGCAGGCCAAGTTCCCTCTTAGTCTTTTTATGCTATTCAGGCTTTATAAATTAATTGGATGAGGCCCACCCACATCACGGAGGGCAATCTGCTTTACTCAGTATATTGATTCAAATGTTAGTCTCATCCAGAAACGCCCCCAGACAGGCTCAGACCAAATGTCTGAACACAATGACTCAGTCGAGTTAACACATAAAATTAACCATCAGAGTGTCATTAACTAAAATAGTGAATTAAGAAGAAATTGCAGTCCTTAAAAAGAAAATAGTAAGGCAAAATCAAAATGTTAATAGATTATCTATGTAGAATTTTATGGTGGGCAATAGGAAATGTATCATTGGACCTAGATATTAAAAATGGTGATATGAAGCATAGACAATAAGCATGGTGGTGGGTAGGGGGAGAGAGTTGACACAAATAAGAGGAAAAAATTAGAAGGGTGATTAAAGAAATTATCACAGAATATGAAAACAAAGAGAAGCATGGTTCATTACAAAATCATTATATAGTTGATCCTCATTATTAACAGATTCTGTATTTGAAAATTCACCTACCTTTAAAATTTATTTGTAATCCCCAAATCAGTACTCAAGGCACTTTCGCGATGATTGATGGACATGTGAGAATAGTGAAAAATTTGAGTTGCCCAACATGAACATCTCAGCTGGGGTTGAACAAAGTGATGCTTTGCCTTCTTTCTGATCTTACAAAGTAAACAAGTGTTGTAGTTGTGGTCTATTTAGTAACATTTAAAAAAATTATGTTGTGCTTTTTGTTGGTGATTCCACTGTTTAAAATGGTCCACAGTAATAGTTTTTTTAAAAATTTATTTAAGTTATTTTATTTTTGACTGTGTAGGGTCTTTGTTGCTGCACAAGGGCTTTCTCTACATATGTGGGCTTCAGTAGTTGTGGCACATGGGCTCAGTAGTTGTGGCTTGCAGGCTCTAGAGCTCAGTAGTTGTGGCACATGGGCTCAGTAGTTGTGGCTTGCAGGCTCTAGAGCTCAGTAGTTGTGGCACATGGGCTCAGTAGTTGTGGCTTGCAGGCTCTAGAGCTCAGTAGTTGTGGAGCACGGGCTTAGTTTCTCTGTGGCATATGGGATTTTCCGGGACCAGGGCTCGAACCCGTGTCCCCTGCATTGGCAGGCAGATTCTTAACTACTGCACAACCAGGGAAGCCCCACAATAATAGTTTTTAAGTGCTGTTTCGTGTTCCATGGCAGAAGAACACTGTGATGTGCGTTATGGGGGGATAAATATGTCTTAGATAAGCTTGTTTCAGGCATGAGAAATGATGCTGCTGGAGGTGAATTCAGTGGTTTTTTTTGCTCCATTTTTTTCTTTTATAAAATTAAATTAATTTATTTATTATACAGCAGGTTCTTATTAGTTATCTATTTTATACATATTCATGTATATATGTCAATCCAAATTTCCCAATTCATCCCACTCCCCACTGCATTTCCCCCGCTATCCCCTCTTGGTGTCCATAAGTTTGTTCTCTACAACTGTATCTCTATTTCTGCCTTACAAACTGGTTCATCTGTACCATTTTTCAAGATTCCACATATATGCGTTAATATACGATAGTTGTTTTACTCTTTCTGACTTACTTCACTCTGTATGACAGTCTCTAGGTGCATCCATGTCTCCACAAATGATCCAATTTATTTCCTTTTTATGGCTGAGTAATATTCCATTGTATATATGTACCACATCTTCTTTATCCATTCGTCTGTCTATGGGCATTTAGGTTGATTGCATGACCTGGCTATTGTAAATAGGGCTGCACTGAACATTGTGGTACATGACTGTTTTTAAATTATGGTTTTCTCAGTGTATATGCCCAGTAGTGAGGTTGCTGGGCTGTATGGTAGTTCTATTTGTAGTTTTTTAAGGAACCTCCATAATGTTCTCCATAGTGGCTGTATCAATTTACATTCCCACCAACACAGCAAGAGGGTTCCCTTTTCTCCACACCCTCTCCAGCATTTGATTTTTGTAGATTTTCTGATGATGCCTATTCTAACCAGTGTGAAGTGATACCTCATTTTAGTTTTGATTTGCATTTCTCTAATAATTAGTGTTCACCAGCTTTTCATGTGCTTCTTGGCCATCTGTATGTCTTCTTTGGAGAAACGTCTATTGATGTCTTCTGCCCATTTGTTTTTTTTTTGCAGTACGTGGGCCTCTCACTGTTGTGGCCTCTCCCATTGTGGAGCACAGGCTCCGGACACACAGGCTCAGCAGCCACGGCTCATGGGCCCAGCTGCTCTGCAGCATGTGTGATCTTCCCGGACCGAGGCAGGAACCCGTGCCCCCTGCATCAGCAGGCAGACTATCAACCACTGCACCACCAGGGAAGCCCCTTCTGCCCATTTTTGGATTGGGCTGTTTGTTTTTTGGATATTGAGCTACATGAGCTGCTTGTAAATTTTGGAGAGTATTCCTTTGTCAGTTGCTTCATTTGCAAATATTTTCTCCCATTCTGAGGGTTGTCTTTTCGTCTTGTTTATGTTTTTCTTTGCTGTGCAAAAGATTTTAAGTTTTATTAGGTGGCATTTGTTTACTTTTGTTTTTATTTCTATCTCTCTAGGAGGTGGGTCAAAAAGGATCTTGTTGTTATTTATGTCATGGAGTGTTCTGCCTATGTTTTCCTCTAAGAGTTTGAGAGTGTCTGGCCTTATATTTAGGTCCTTAATCCATTTTGAGTTGATCTTGAGTATGGTGTTAGGGAGTGTTATAATTTCATTCTTTTACATGTAGCTGTCCAGTTTTCCCAGCACCACTTATCAAAGAGGCTGTCTTTGCTCTATTGTATATTCTGGTCTGCTTTGTCATAGATTAGTTGACAATAGTTGTGTGGGTTTATCTCTGGGCTTTCTATCCTGTTCCATTGATCTGTATCTGTTTTTGATGAACACTACTTTTTATCTTATATCAATCACATTCTTCACCTCCCATTTTTATCAAAGAATTGTGTCATTTGTTTCCCACTTAGGAGCCAAAAACCTCTGGTATTTATAAACCAAAGGAGGTAAAACTGTCAATGAAATGTGTATACAAAACATTTGCACAATGTTTAGGCCCAGGTGTTTTTTTTGGAAGGTTGATGGGTTGCTAATATCTAGCTAGTTGTAAATATTAAGAAGAAAATTTGAGAGTCAAAGTCCTAGAAGCAAAACTCATTTTGTACAATGAACATAAGAAAAGACTGCTGTATAATCTTCTCTTCTCTAGCTCTCTCTCTTTTAAATTAAGTAAAGCTTTGCTTTAAGGGATGTATACTTTTAATGCAGAAAATCTGAATAATTATACTTCTTCAGAGTAAAACTAGTGCATCCCAGTTTCAAATTCCATTTAGCTTCTACTTAAAATTTGAAACATGAAAGCCTAAGCAAAATGGGTGAAAGATTCCTTTCTATTCAGATAAATACACACACACACACACACACACACACACACACATAAGTTAGGGAAGCAAATTTAAGTAGCATTTCTAGATTTTTTTTTTAAAGGATTCTTTGACTAAGAAATCTTAGTCAAAGATTTGAGATGAGATTTTAAAAGGAATTCACAACATATTGAGATTAGTTTGAGACTTAGAAGCTATAGATAATTTGAAAAGAATTCCATTGGCTGGCAGCTGTATGCTATATTGTGCGTCCTATTTGTCGGAAAATAATTTGCCTGAAAATAAGTTACCAGATCCATTGTTTATATGTACAAGATAACCTCCTTGCTGTAAGAGAGTGTAAAAAGTGTGGGGAAACCCTTGCTTCATGCTAATTAATTACTAGGCATGATGTATGTATAAAGTATATTAAAGTTATGAGTGAAAGGAGAAAATAAGAAAAATACAGTATTTTCACCAGTGGTTCTCAATAAAGTGAATGAGGTCAGGATGACCAAGTCTCCTCACCTTCTTAAAAGGTTTCAAATGTAGAGTATGATGTTATCTTCTTTAGTTATATTTTCAATTGGATTTGGGGGAGGAGATGTTAAAACATGTCGTAAAATAGATATCTCCAACATACTTCAGATTTTAATCTTGATTTGTCATTTAAAGTCTCCTCCCACAACCCCCATTATTCTTAGAGTCTAAAAAAAACATAGCCCTGTTATTGCTTTCAATTCATGGGAATTGCGAATCCTTAGTGGGTAGAGGAGAATCTGCAGGCAATGTCTGTGGGTAAAATAGAAAAAATACCCATGAAGGGTAGCAGAATGTTACCACCCAAATATGTATCTTTGGCATAAGGATGATTTTGAGCTGATTATTTTGAGGAACAACAGATGTAAGAGAAGCTCTGAAAAGAGAGTGGAAGTTAAGCTCTGTAAGGGAGATTTCCAACTGTAAAGGAGATCTCCATTTGTAAAGGTGTCTCTCTCTGTATAGGAAGAGGGCAACTCTAAATCACAAGAACATCTTATCAGTGAAGAAGCCCCCACTTAAATCTGCATAACAAACTTTACCCTCACCTTATCAGAAAAACCTTACTTCTCCTGGTAACCTCCCCATAACTGACATCCCTATATCTATCTTTCTTTTGTCTGTAGCTGAAGATGGTATTTAAGCTAGTGGCTTAGGCTATCTCAGAGAGTTTTTCATTTTTACCAGAGTATCTCCCATGTACACATGAAGCATACATGTTAATAAACTTCTGTTTGTTTGTCTCTTGTTAATCTATCTTTTACTGCAGGGCTTGCAGCCAAGAACTCAAAAACGTAGAGGAAAAATTACTGTTTCCCTCCCACAACAGCAAGGTAATACAGTAGGTAGAAGTCTCTTTTCAGAGAAAATGAATGTAGAATTTAGAAAAAGACACCTCAGGTTCTATGAATATAAGACGAGGCACTAACCTGGTATGAAAGTTTTAGAAAAGGTCAAGCTAGCAATGTGCTGTACATCAAAAAAAAAAAAAAAGCCTGTAAAGACACTGAACATGGATCTTTAAGGTCAAATTTTTTTTAAAAAGATGGAGAAATGACCTACTACCTTAGATAAATTGTGGACTACCAAGGGATGACAGAGAAATTAAAACAACACATCCAATATTTTGCTAAGTCATTCCTATCATGTAAGATAATATTCAGATGCAAAGAGTAGACCAAAATTAAGACATGAGTTAAGACAATCATTACAAGTTTCTAGCCATTTTAAATAATTTCAATTCTTCAAGATCAAAATGCAACTTAAGATACTAAAAGAAACTGCTGATACAATTAAAGAAGTAAACTATTGTTCAGCTCTAAGAGTCAAAACTTTTAAAGGACAAATAACATTAAATTCATTTGCTAGAATCCACATCTCCTGACCCTCAACTCACTGTTGTTAAGTGATGTTATAACCTCTGGACGCTTAATCAAATAACCACCTTTCACCAGGGCCCATCTTCCAAACTGTCTTACTTTCCAATATTATAAGAAACTCTAGATTTAGCATCTGTGATGTCTTGGACCTGTACTAGGTGCTTTATATATATTAGAACTAAGTTTCATGAAAAGCCTAAAATATATATTATTAACTTCATTTTATAATAGGAAAATGAGGCTCATACCAATTAAATTTCTGGCCTAGTGTCACATAGTAGAAGAGTTGGGATTCTTCAAATATAAAAATGGCATTCTGTTCATACTTTCTCATATTATTCCACCACTTTACTTCATATGAGAAATATAATTCCTCTGTTAGCATGTCAACCAGCAATGCATGTGTAGATTTTCCCATCAGCTTGTTGTTTTTTTTTTAATGTATACTATAGATCACTGCTTCTCAAAATTTATTGTGCATATAATCTCCTGGGGATCTTATTAAAATACAGATTCTGACTCAGGCGTGGCCTAAGATTCTACAATTTTAACACACTCCCAAGTGATGCTGATGCTGCTAGTCTACAGCCATGCTTTAAGTAGCTAATCATTAATAGTGCTATAACACCATGGTCTGTGGACCTGTAGTAGTCTGGAAATGATTACTCTTCTGCAATGAAATAAGAAACTTGTACAAGGATGTAAATCAATGTCCATCTTCCTTCATAGAGAAATTTGTTAAGAAAAGAATGACAGGTGAACTAAACGATGTGCTTAATGACATGGTAGATTTACATTCTCATAACCCAAGCACCTTACCTTATATGAGACATGGGATGGGCAACAACCAACTCGCTGACAAGCTACTTTCAGAAACGCATATACTGGGAGTTGAGAGGGGAGGGGAGGAGAATTTTTTTTTTTTTAAGAAGATATTGGAGATAGGAGTTAATTAATTAATTAATTAATTTTTGCTGTGTTGGGTCTTCGTTTCTGTGTGAGGGCTTTCTCCAGTTGTGGCAAGTGGAGGCCACTCTTCATCGTGGTGCGCGGGCTTCTCACTATTGTGGCCTCTCTTGTTGCGGAGCACAGGCTCCAGACGTGCAGGCTCAGTACTTGTGGCTCATGGGCCTAGTTGCTCCGCGGCATGTGGGATCCTCCCAGACCAGGGCTCGAACCCGTGTCCCCTGCATTAGCAGGCAGATTCTCAACCACTGCGCCACCAGGGAAGCCCTGGGGAGGAGAATTTTGAACACGGAGGAGGAAGAATAAAGTAGGTTTGGCTAAAAAAAACATTATCTGTAGAAATAGCAAAAGCCTTGCTGTGAAAGGCCATAAAGATTGGGTCCCTGGAGAGTATAACATCAAAGGAAGGGAAAAAAGAGTTTGGAAAAAGGGTAGTTGGAAGTTAAAGACAGACTATTCGTATTAAATCAATTTACCTTTGGCTGTGGAAGAATGTTCTTCCCACCATTCTAACATTAGAATCTAGAAAATGGTGGTGACAGTAGTTCTCAAGTCAGACTGTTGGAACCAATCTTGAGAGCTTTAAAAATGATTTCCATGGAGACTATGATTCAATTGGTTTACATCCAATTGCTTGATCATTAGAATTTTTAAATCTCCTCAGGGGATCTTAATATATATCAAAGTTAAAAATATTGACATTATGTATAACTAGACCTCTGAAGACTAACTTGTGAAGCTAAATATTATTTATAACATTGTATAATCCAGTATTAGTATCATCAATTCTCTACATAATTCAGAAGGAATTAAACAGATTGTGGGAGAAGATAGACCAGAGAGGGGTGATTAGTAGGATACAACATGGATTCAGTGAGTACTAGTTGGTGCAAACTAGCTTTATTTACTTTTTTGGTAGTCTTTTCATATAAGAAAAATGGAATTTGCATGGTAATAATACTGCTTTATCTTTCTTTTGGCATTTGATAGAAAAGCACTTTCATGTATATTATTATGTGTGATATTCACTATAATTCTGAATATTAGGCAAATAATACATCATTAATCTTATTAAGACTGAATTCCTTAGATAGTAAGGGACTTGCCTGCATTTATGCAATTAGATTTACCGACATTACATAAACTCTCCTATAAATCTCACGTGCAGAAAAGCACTGATAATGTCTTTCATTACAACTTTTGGACGAGGTGAAAAGATGTGGGCTAGACTATAAAGCGAATGGTGGATCTGTAGATTATTAAATATATTTATTTAAAGTATGTTGATTGATGTCAACCTTGATAAAGTTTATAGTGAGAAGATCAGAGTCTGTCCTATTCTACACTTTTTAATACTTATCACTAATGAATACAATAAAGATATAGAAGTTACGGTTATCAAATACACAAAGCTGAGATTGACAGCCAGTATTCTGCATACTAGAATCCATAGTTAAAATCCTGGCAGACTGGAATAAGAGGTCAAATATAGCAAGATAAAATTTTACATGCAGATAAAATTCTATATTCTGTTCAAAAATACCAAGTACATTTAAAGAGAACATATTAAGTATCTTCAAATATTTGAAGTATTTTTATGAAGAAGAGAAGTTTGATGTAATTTGCATAGATCTCCATGACAGAAATCGAGAGTGAACCAAAGATCAAGGTAATTTGTAGCAGAACATGAAAAGATTTTTGACAGGAAAGGAGCTAACATTTTTAGAATCTTTGGCCATATAAGGACTGGTGTTCTGCCATATTATTCTACTTAATTATTGTAGCACTGCTAAGAGGAAGATACGTTAAACTGGTACTATATTGAGGAACTTGAGATTACATAGGTTAAGCTTTTGTAAAAAGCCACATATGGAACATGAGGTAAACTCAAAATTGGGGCTCAAGTCAGCTTGCTTCATTTTGCTAGAAATAATTACAAAAATAATACATTCTTTGTCGTGGGAATTATTCAAACTGAGTCCAGAGAAAAATCCCTTAAGGGGGAAACTAAAAGAGATTAATTCCAAATTTCCAAATTTTTTTTTTTTTTTTTTTTTTTTTTTTTTTTTTTGCGGTACGTGGGCCTCTCACTGCTGTGGCCTCCCCCGCTGCGGAGCACAGGCTCCGGACGCGCAGGCTCAGCGGCCATGGCTCACGGGCCCAGCCGCTCAACGGCATGTGGGATCTTCCCGGACCGGGGCACGAACCCGTGTCCCTGCATCGGCAGGCGGACTCTCAACCACTGCACCACCAGGGAAGCCCCCAAATTTTCTTTTGAGACATAATTAGTAGATTGACCAAAGGGTGGGTGAGCATCAGTTTTAGCCTGGACAATGAATAGTTTCCATGAGATTTCTAAACTTGGAGCATGTTATTCTTCTTACACGTTATTCAAAGTACCAAATCTAAAGTTCAAAAATTGAGAAAAGCTATGTTTTCTTTCTAGTTAGAGAAAGCTGGTCTAGGGCTAAAGCAGAATCAGAGATGAGAAAGGGAGAGCCCAGGGGCATCCAACAATCTGATTCTGTATTTCTGACGCTAAAATACATTCTGGTCATTGGTTCATGATAGACGCTCCTTTGCCTTTGTCTTCAGCTAGTCTGAGTTGGATTTCTCACCACTGCAAAGCAGGGTCCCCAATCACTTTTTGCCAAGAATGCCAACAAATAAAACTTAAGATACAAAAATGACATTTGAGGATTAAGTCTTTGCATATATGAGTCACAATATTGAAATGAATTAAATTTAATCCTTACACAAAAATTGTTACCCTATAATGTAAAGTTTAATATTTATCTCATCTCAGTTTTTTTCTTGTGCAAATGAGTTTTGTGTTCATGTCATTGTTTAATTTCTCCAATAAGTTTGCCTTAGTAATAATGGCATAGGGATATGAAAACCCAAGTTACCAATAAGGTGTATATGACTTGACTGTGTGTGGGTTTGTGTGTTTGTAAAATCAGAACTCTAACTTTAGTTCCTTGTGCTGCTGTATAAAATTAAACTTATTTTCTATTAAAGATATAATTGCAGCTGAAAGGTTTTTTAATTAAAACATATAAAGCTATACTTCCAATGTTTTATATGGGGACCTCAACATTAACCCTGCAGTTAATGTATTTAATGAGTTATTTTATATAAAGCTAATTAAAAATTTAGGGTTTTAATATAGTCTCTGCTCCATTTTACTCTCAGCATCTCATACCATATTCAGAATAGTGAATTAAATTATGATGAAATAGTTTGCATTGTGTCTATAATGATTAACAATTTAGCAGGGGTTTCTAAACAGAGCCATGTATCAGAGGGTCAATTGTTTGATAAGAAGTCACTCTGATGGTTTTTATTCAATAATCTTGTTATAAAAATCACTCTTGGGCTTCCCTGGTGGCGCAGTGGTTGAGAGTCCGCCTGCCGATGCAGGGGACACGGGTTCGTGCCCCGGTCTGGGAGGATCCCACATGCCGCGGAGCGGCTGGGCCCGTGAGCCATGGCCGCTGAGCCTGCGCGTCCGGAGCCTGTCCTCCGCAACGGGAGAGGCCACAACAGTGAGAGGCCCGCGTAACGCATTAAAAAAAAAAAAAAAAAAAAAAAAATCACTCTTTAATATATACCTAGACTGAAATTTGGGATACATATATTATTCCACTAAATTTACACTTTCCATCACCTTGATTTCCAAAAACAAATGTTATTGTCTCAGTTTGGCTATTGATGTTTTACATATTTGGTAAAAATGAGTTTTAAGTGGCTATTACATTATATTAGAAAACATTAAGACATTATTTTTTAAGTTTTATTAAGATAGAGTATATTATTGTAAAAATTTTTAAAATATTACACAAAAATTTTCCTTAATGCCAAGAGAAGGTGGGGATATTATTCTTGGGATTTTCTTTCACATACCTGAAGAATATGAAAGAAATTACTCTTTACCAGTGAAAGGTTGACATGCGTTTTTATTATTTGTTACTTTTGGTAAAGTTATTATACGACATCTAATGTTTTGAGAAATGAAACAAAATGACAATCATTTTATATAAATCGAATTAACAGTGACAATCATGGTGTTTGAAATATGTTTATAAATATGAATATAAATACACATATATAAATAAAATTATTAATTAAAAACATTTACAATTTGAAAAGGTTTTCTGAAAATATCTTAACAGTCATCTGCAACACTTGCTTTTCTTTTGGTGATAACACCACTTTTTCTTGGTGGTTATACTCTTTCCTAATTATTTAATTTCTTATAGCACTGGGACATGAGGGTGCCAGCTAATTTAGTGGCATTTTAATTGTGGTTTTGCTATAGACTTAAAATTTGTGTTCCTCCAAAATTCAGATGTTAAAACCTAACACTCAATGTGATGATATTTGGAGGTGGAGCCTTTGGAAGGTGATTAGGTCATAAGAGTGAAGTCCTCATGAATAGGATTAATGCCCTTTAAAAAAGACACCAGAGAATTCTCTTTGCTCTCCACCATGTGAGGATACAATGAGAAGTAGGCAGTCTGCAACCTGAAAGAGGGCTCTCATCAGAACCCAAACATGCTATCACCCCGGTCATGGACTTTCAGCTCCCAGAACTGTGAGAAAGAAATTTCTATTGTGTATAAGCCACCCACTTTATAGTATTTTGTTATACAAGTCTTATCTAATAAAGATAAGTTTACATATATTTTTGATATTTTAATAATACATATAATTATGTGTGAATTATTCTAGAATTAGATTTTCCCTTCAATATTTAAAAAACATACATAATGAACTTCCAGAAATCTTTATGAGAATTTCCTGGTGATACAGAAGATCAGCATGGAAGATGCAACCTATAGGGTATTTCTGTGGTACCTCTTTACATAAAAACTTGGTAAAATATTTCATTTGTAATCATAATAATTTTAACTATATATTTTGAAAATCTCAAGATAGAGAATATGTATATTAATTTAAATGTATTTTTCTCTAGTTTTATTGAGATATAATTGGCATATAATATTTTATTAGTTGCAAATGTACAACATGATGATTTGATATACATGTATATTGTGAAATGATTACCATGATAAGTATAGTTAACATCCATAATCTCACATAGTTACACTTCTTTTTTTTGTGATAAGAACTTTTCAGACTTGCTCTCTTAGCAACTTTCAAATATGCAATACAGTATTGTTAACTAGAGTCATTATGTTGTAAATACAAATTCACAACTTATTTATCTTATAACTGGAAGTTTATACCTTTGATCACCTTTATTCATTTACCTCCCTCTACTATCCCCAACCTCTGGCAACCACAAATCTGATCTCTCTTTCTATGAGGGTTTTTTTTTTTTAATGTATATGTATATTCCATATAAGTGAGATTATACAGTATTCATCTTTGTCTGATTGATTTCACTTACCATAATGCCCTCAAGATCCATCCATGTTGTCACAAATGGTAGCATTTCCTTCTTTTTTGTGGCTGACTAATATACCACATCTTTTTTATCCATTCATCCGTCAATGGACACTTAGGTTGTTTCCATGTCCTGGCTATTGTATATAATATCACAATGAACATAGCAGTGCAAATATCTCTTTGGAGTAGTGATTTTGTTTCCTTCAGGTATCTACCCAGAAGTGGAATTTCTGGATCATATGGTATTTCTATTTTTAATTTTTTAAGGAAACTCCATACTGTTTTCCACAGTGACTGTACAAATTTACATTCCCATCAAAAGTGCGCAAGGGTTCCCTGTTCTCCACATACTAACCAGCGTTTGTTCTCTTGTCTTTTTGATAATAGCCATTCTAACAAGTGTGAGGTAATATTTCATTGAGATTTTCATTTTCACTCCCCTAATGATTAGTGACTTCGAGCACTTTTTCATGTACCAGTTGACCAGTTATATGTCTTCTTTGGAAAAATATCTATTTTGGTCCTTTGCCCATTTTAAAATTTGGATTATTTATTTGTTTTTTGTTTGCTCTTGAGTTGTATGGGTTCCTTATATATTTTGGGTTTTAACCCCTTATTGCATTTATGGTTTGCAAATATTTTCTCCTATTCTGTAAGTTGCCTTTTCATTTTGTTGATCATTTCTTTTCCTGTGTATTAGCTTTTTAGTTTGGTGTAGTCCCACTTATTTATTTTTTATTTTGTTGCTTTTACTTTAGATGTCATATCCAAAAAAATAATTGCCAAGACCCATGTCACAAGTTCTTTCCCTATTTTCCTCCAGGAGTTTTATGGTTTCAGGTCTTAACATTTAAGTCTTTAAATCATTTCAAGTTAATTTTTGTAAGTAGTGTAAGAGAGGGGCCTAATTTCATTATTTTTCATGTGACTATCCAATTTCCCCAGCACCATTTATTGACGAAACTGTCTTTTCTCCATTGAGTATTCTTAGCTTGCCTGTCAAATATTACTTGACTAAATATGCCTGGGTTTATTTCTGGGTCTCTGTTCCATTCCATTAGTCTAAGTGTCTGTTTTTAAGCCAGTATCATACTGCTTTGATTACTATAGCTTTGTAATATAGTTTGAAATCAGGATGTGTGATGCCTCCAACTTTGTTCTCAAGATTGCTTTGGTTATTCAGAGTCTTTTGTGGTTCTATGCATATTTTAGCATTGTTTTTTTGTTTTTCTGTAAAAATGCCATTGGAATATTGATATGTATTGCATTAAATCTATATATAGTTTTGGTTAGTATAGACATTTTAACAATATTAATTCTTCCAGCCTATAAATATAGATATATTTCCCTTTATTTGTGTCTTTCTTCAGTTTTTTTCATTAATGTCTTATAGTTTTCAGTGTAGAGATCTTTCACATCCTTGGTTAAATTTATTACTAAGAATTTTATTTTTTATGCTATTACAAATAGAATTATTTTCTTTACTTTTTTCAGATAATTCATTGTTAATGTATAGAAATACTACTGAGTTGGGGGTGTTGATTTTGTATCCTGCAACTTTACTGGATTTGTTGATTAAGATCTAATAGTTTATTGACAGAGCCTTTAGGATTTTCTACGTATAAAATCATGTCATCTGCAAATAGAGAAAATTTTACTTCTTTTTGAATTCTGATGACTTTTATTTCTTTTTCTTGCCTGATTGCTCTAACTAGGACTTCCAGTCCTGTGCTGAATAGGAGTGATACAAGAGGGCATGCCTGTCTTGTTCCTGATCTTAAAGGAAAAGGTTTTAACATTTAATCATTGAGTATGATGTTAGTTATAGGCTTCTCATATATGATGTTTCTTATGTTGAAGTACATTTCTTCTACAGATAATTTGTTGAGATTTTTTCATCATGAATGGCTATTGAATTTTGTAAAATGCTTTTTCCTGCATCTATTGTGATTTTTATCTTTCATTCTGTTGATGTGATATATCACATTTATAGATTTGACTACATTGAATCATCTTTGCATCCCAAGGATGAATCCTACTTGATCACGATGTATTATCCTTTTAATGTGCTGTTGAGGTCTGTTTGCTAGTATTTTTGTTGAGAGTTTTGCATTTATATTCACCAAGGATATTGGCTGATAAGTTTCCTTCCTTGTAGTGACCTTATCTGTCTTTGGTATCAGAACAATGCTAGCTTCATAAAATGAGTTTGAGAGTGTTCCCTCCTCTTCAATTTTGTTTTGGAGAATTTGTGAAGGATTGGTGTTAACTCTTCTTTAAATGTTTGGTAAATTCACCAGTGAGGCTATCTGGTCCTGGGCTATTCTTTGTCAGGAGGCTACTGATTACTGAACCTCCTTACTGCTTATTGCTCCATTTAGATTTTCTATTTCTTCCTGATTCAGTTTTGTGAGGTTGTATGTTTCTAAGAATTTATCCATTTCTTCTAGGTTGTCCTGGAAGAAAGCTAGGTTTTCTAGGTTGTCTAGGTTGACCAGCATGTCTACTTGCACTCTAGGAAATAATACATTGAGAGTTTCCACTGAAGTTATTTTTTAAATATTATATTATATTTAATATGCTACTGCCTTTCAAGAAAGGGCCAGTTAAATAAATTATGGATCATCATAAAATGGAATTTATGTACCTGTCTAAAAAATAAGGGATGTATGTATTAATATACATACACTACCTATTATTAAAAGAAAAAAATCAAGGTACAGAACTGTGTGATAGTGTTCTATATTTCTTATGAAATAAAAGGGATTAGGCATATATCTTTTGTCACTTGTGTAAATATAGACATAAAGAAATAAAGACAAAAAACCAGTAATAATCCTTATTTTTGTGTATTTGTAGGTTAGATGGGGGTGAGAATGAGATGGATTTTGCATTGTATAATAATTATATATAAATATATATAATATATACAAGTAATGTGTTATATGTGCACACATATATATGATGCACACATATACATGCCACAAGTCCCCAAGCATATATAATGTTGAAATATACAAACTACTGAAAATTTAGTTGAAAAAATTTGACTCGGTTATATGAAAATGAGTTATTCACTCTTTTTCTAAATAATTACCTCTACACAAAGGCAATATCTAGGTAGTCAATCTGGCATTTTCTGTCCAGGTGCTTAAATTTTAGCTTTGTTGTCTTCATTATCCTGACCTAAGGCCAGTGTTTTGACACTGGTTCTTTTTTTTTTTTTTTTTTTAACATCTTCATTGGAGTATAATTGCTTTACAATGGTGTGTTAGTTTCTGCTTTATAACGAAGTGAACCTGCTATACATAAATCCCCATATCTCCTCCCTCTTGCATCTCCATCCCACCCTCCCTACCCCACCCCTCTAGATGATTACAAAGTTGATCTCCCTGTGCTAAGCAGCTGCTTCCCACTAGCTATCTGTTTTACATTTGTTAGTATATGTAAGTCCATGCCACTGTGTCACTTCATCCCAGCTTACCCTTCTCCCTCCCCATGTCCTCAAGTCCATTCTCTACATCTGCATCTTTATTCCTGTCCTGCCCATAGGTTCTTCAGAAGGTTTTTTTTTTTTTTTTAGATTCCATATATATGTGTTGGCATACAGTATTTATTTTTCTCTTTCTGACTTACTTCACTCTGTATGACAGTCTCTAGGTCCATCCACCTCACTACAAATAACTCAATATTGTTTCTTTTTTTTCCATTGTATATTTGTGCCACATCTTCTTTATCCATTCATCTGTTGATGGACACATAGGTTGCTTCCATGTCCTGGTATTGTAAATAGAGCTACAATGAACATTGTGGTACATGATTCTTTTTGAATTATGGTTTTCTCAGGGTATATGCCCAGTAGTGGGATTGCTGGGTCGTATGGTAGTTCTATTTTTAGTATTTTAAGGAACCTCCATACTGTTCTCCATAGTGGCTGTATCAATTTACATTCCCAGCAGCAGTGCAAGGGGTTCCCTTTTCTCCACACCGTCACCAGCATTTATTGTTTGTAGCTTTTTTGATGAGGGCCATTCTGATTGGTGTGAGGTGATAACCACATTGTACTTTTGATTTGCATTTCTCTAATGATTAGTGATGCTGAGCATCCTTTCATGTGCCTCTTGGCAATCTGTATATCTTCTTTGGAGAAATGTCTATTTAGGTTTTCTGCCCATTTTTGGATTGGGTTGTTTTTTGTTTTTTTTTTCTGATATTGAGCTGCATGACCTGCTTGTAAATTTTGGAGATTAATCTTTTGTCAGTTGCTTCATGTGCAAATATTTTCTTCCATTCTGAGGGTTGTCTTTTTGTCTTGTTTATGGTTTCCTTTGCTGTGCAAAAGCTTTTAAGTTTCATTAGGTCCCATTTGTTTATTTTTGTTTTTATTTCCATTTCTCTAAGAGGTGGGTCAAAAAGAATCTTGCTGTGATTTATCATAGAGTGTTCTGCCTATGTTTTCCTCTAAGAGTTTTATAGTGTCTGGCCTTACATTTAGGTCTTTAATCCATTTTGAATTTATTTTTTTTGACACTCGTTCTTGATAGTGAAAAAATTGCCCTAGGCTTGAGTCCTAGATGTGTGCATATGGCAGAATATTATGGACTCATTCCAGGAACACTAGGGGAAAATCCATCTGCACAATAGGAAGCAAGACTGGGGTATCTGTAATTGCACATTCTGAATAGCCCCGTATTTTTCCCAGTGTTCAGAAAGTTTTTGTAAAGTTCATCAGCCAATAAGGAATATATTTAAGCTGGGCTCTAAAGGTTTGTTGAAACAAGGGCACAAAGCCCTTGATAAGAATTTATTTCTACAATAAAGTATAATTCTTTTCAATCATAAGAAACCAGCACTCTGTATTTTTGCTTCAAAAAGGAAAGTTATATATATTCATTATATGTGAAATTTGTGAAAGATGCCACAAATAATGGTGTTCTATAATGCAGCCACAATGATGCATTTGACACTGAGAGAATAGCAACGCCAAGTTCTCACAGAAACATCCCTTGAGCAATATACGATACTTGATAGCATGCTCAGCACATTATATAATTTTTTTCTCTTATGACATATTTTATATAAAGAAAATTTTCTATTATAGTGGGTGTTCTTCAGTGATTGCTGTCATAATAATACTTGATGTAATGGGCCATTTTATAACCCACAGAACACTTTCATTCGTATTATCTCATTTGTTTCTTGTGGAGGTTAATAGCATTTTAAAGAAGGCAAACTAAGTTAAGGAATGTCTGTTTCTTGTTCAAAGCCAAATACAGTCAATATAGATGTAGAGAGAAACTTAGATTTTGTGACATCTTATTTTATACTCTCATTATATTTTCTTAGGTCTTTAAAAAATCACATGTTCCAAAATATTCTAAATCTCTCACTGCGGTATTTGATGTCTCACTAGGGTGGCATATACCATAAATTGTAACTACTGATGTTACTGTGTAAGGGAAATTTCACATTTGGGAATGAGAATATTAATATTTTATTTTTATTGTTATTCTTACCTTTGTGAAAGGAACTACATTCCTGCCCTACAGTAGCCTGTGACTGTAAGTACCTAAAAAAAAAATTTCAAGGCCCTGGAAACTTTACCATCAGAAAGTAGGTTGTTCAAACTATATATCCCTTAGGGATTCCATCCTCACCCTTGTCCACCTTAATTGTAGCCAGGTGAATATTGACAAGGAAGGGCCCCCAGAGAGCAGAGCCAGAGCCTGCCCCAGAGCAGGAGTTTATGTTGTGGCTGCCCAGCAGCTGTATTTGGTAGTAATTTGCACTAGTAATTTCTGTAAACATCTTCTAAATAGGAATTTTTATTACAAATACATTATTTCACCCCCACCACTGTGCTTTCATTATTATTGAAAACAGAGGATTCATTTATTAGCTTCAGATCAGTGGACTGTGATATGTCATCTACCATCCTGTGTGAGACAAACACAAAAGAAGCAAACATCCTGAGCTTCGAGATGGTTTGGTAACTGGATGAAATTTTGAGTCTGTCCCTGCTGTGAAAAGATTGACTCCTTCAGTATTTGGGGATCAGTATCTCCTTTGACAGCTAGTTTGCCAAAGGGATGGACTGTTAAAGGATTAAAGTTACTTACATAGAAATAGAAATCTATATTATTGCAGTATGAAGTGTCCTCAAGTGTGCGCACACACACAGACACACAAACACTTCTCAGACTCCCTTGCAAATAATTATAGCCATGTGACTATGTTCTGATCAAATCTATTTAAGGAAGAATTGGTAGTAGAAACTTATAGGAAATCACCTTTTAACCTTTCTTCATTTATCCAATATCCTGCTGCAATTTGAACATGATGGCTGGAACATTAGAAGCATTCTTGGACAATGAAGCTACTTTGAATACAAGTCAGGCACTAAAGGTGGCAGGACAGAGAGAAGGACTAGTCGTCTCCGACAGCAGAGCTGCCAGAGCAGCCCTGCTACATCTGGAGAAGCATATCTTGCTGATGCCGCTGCTATTTCCAGTCACTGTTATTAGCACCTGAACATGCTATTCAACTAATACCAGAAAGATTGGTACAATTTGTTACCATATTAGGGACTCACTAGCATGCCATATTCTCCTTGCTGCTTCCCTGTTGCCTGAGCTCAGTCCAGTACTGAGACAGAAGAAAAAGTATTAGCAGGAAATAAAAGTTAAACAAATTTAAGAGGACAGAACCAGGGTTTGAGATAAGCAAATGAAACGCATTTCTTACTGAACAAAGCAAACTGTAAATAAAATAAATGAATAAAATTGTGAGCGGTTGCTAGACCTTCTAAGTGCAAATAGTAGGAGTTACAGTCCGAGAACAGGAAACATATGAGATAGCAGATAGATTTTGCTGATATAACAAATGGATAAAAAAATAATGCCTACTTTATGAGATGTTGTGAGATTTAAACAAAATAATACATATAAAGTGATTATCATATTACCCAACAATTAATAACTTTTCAATAAATATTATTAAATATTTATTAACTAAAAAATGGCATTAGTCTTAAAATGGCTAAGGTTTTCCAATTTTACATCAATATAAACTGGGAGAAAGAGATATTCATATTACATTTTTTTGGCTAAATATTAAATTCATGTCATAGTGGGCACATTTTTACAAGTTTATAACATAGAAAATATTGTTATTATGTAAATATTTAGCATTTTGTCCTCAAGATTTACTCTGCTTTCTTTCAGCAGCAATTTAGAAAAGGGAGAAAACTGTCCAATAATAGAATGTGAAAATTTTAAAAAGGAAGAAAAGTAAAGCAAGATTTTTCTTATCTGACAGTGACATGTCCTATAATGTTACTGTTAAAAATTTGCACTTGTTTACATTGAAAATGATTAAAAGATCAGCTAAATTGGCTAAACTGTACAGTAATTACTAAAATTACTAAAATGTACTGAAGTTTTTATGTGAAATCAATATATGACAAAGGTGGCTTTTCAAAAGTGGAAAATTATGGTGAACTTAGTAAGTATTATTAGCATAATTGGACATCAACTAAAAGAAATAAAAAGGTTTGGGGAAGAGATCATTATAGATGGAATAAATATTTATGTTTTAAAAATAAAACAATAAATAGTTGAAAACTACCAAAGAATCTTTGTTTACACTCAGAAAGGACACCTTGTTAGACATGTGAGAAGAGACAAAAGTCACGAGTGAAGAACATTTGGTACACAAAATGAAAAGATTACATGTAATTTTACCATAAACAAAGTCTAAGAGAAAAATAGACTGAGACATTGTTTACAACAAATGTAGTAACGATGAATATTCCTAGCTAATTAAGTCACATGAAGCCGGCAAATAGCCCCTACATATGAGATTGAGCATCTTTCTTTGGAAAGTGCTTGCCTTAGGAGCCAGACCAGTTTGGCATCCTCCAATGAGAAAGCCTAGCACCTGTCACCCTAAGATGAGGCCTGTCCATCTACACTTCTCACACAGTTCACAGAGCTTAAATAGCTTTTTATTTTGCCTCACTACTAAATAAAGAATGATGGTCAAATCAACAGACATTTCAATAAATCCTCCCACATAAAGGACATAACAAAACAAACAATGTGACAAAATTCAGGAGCAATGGAGAATATTAACATATGTATAGTCAATTTCCACAAAAATCTAGCAAAAGGTATTCCATCATCTGTGGAGAAAAAAAGTGCTATAAAACAGCAATTTTTTCTTAAGTACACAATTTTGGAAATTATCAAGCTTATTAAAAGATAACAACCCTATAGAAAGGCTAGAAGATAAAAGGTGAGAAAAATCTTCTAGAAAATAGAAGTAAAGTATAAACAAATGGAAAACAGGAGAAAATAAAGAAAAAAAAATAGATACCAATTTAGTAAAGCATATATCTAATTAATAGGAGCTTCTGAAAAGCCACAGAGAAATGTTGGGAGATTATATCAAATAAAAATATATAAGGAAATGTATTAATATTGAAAAGCACTAGTTTTCAGATTGCACGAACCACTTAGTGCCTAGCCCAAAGAATTAAACTAAACAATCCAAACAGAAATATAAACACAAAAGTTTATACTTGTAAAACTTCAAAAACCTGAATATTAAAAGATCATAAAATGAAAGAGAGAACAAGAGTTAGCTATAAAGAGAGAGAGAAAAAAAAGCTTCCCAACATAAATCTTATCTTTAGTCATTTTTTCTGATCATTTGTGATGTAAAGAATTTTATAGTTATTCAAAGTTTCAAGAATTTTAAATATTTTACTGGACTGTCTGTTGTTATTTCAACATTGCTCTGCTATGCATCTCCTCCACACTCTCCTGTGCATCTCAAGGATGACCTTGTGATCTAGATTTCCCAGACTCGCATGACAGCAGAAATCTGGGTTGGATGCTGCCAGTGAAAGGCTATTATACACCTACTGGAAAGAGGGGATAATGGGCAGATGGAAAGACAGAGAGCACATGGCTTGCAATGAATTCTGTGTGAACTCACCGCAGATCCTGCACCTCAGGTGCCCTGAAAACTCATAACAGTTTTTATTTGAACTCTGCTTTCCTACTCTCTTGGTGCCAGGAAACCTTGATTACTTTCAGTTTTCCTGATGGAGCCCTATTTAATATCCCTTCTGCACACACAGTCATAGGAAAATTAAAGGAAGAAAAAAAGAGAAAAAGAGAGAAAGAGAGAGAAGAGGTTGAGTGAAAAAAAGCAAGTTACTAAACAGTGTGTAATTTGTATTCAAATACATATGTAAACCTCAAAATCTCTACATCTATAAAGAACATAAATAAAGGTGTGGCAGAGCACATGCTCAATCGTTAATACTGACTACTCCAGAGAGATGGAAATGGAATGGGGTTAAGATAACAAAGAAATGGGGTGAAGATAAAAACACTCTGTTTTCCCTTATGTATATTTGTACTGCTTGATTTATTGCAAAGACCATAAATTGCTCATTTAATTATATAATGCAAATTCAAATGTCATTTTAAAAATATTTCCCTTACATACAGTACCTAGAAGGATGACATGTGTCTCCCTTCATGTGTCTCTTTCATCCTCAATTCACTCCAGAGTTCTTCCTGAGTTTAGAATTGAGTAGAGCAGTTAGCTAATTAGTAGTTAATTAGCACAACAGCAGTGTTTCTAATGACCTTTCTATAAGAGAGTGATAAACTCTGGATTAAAATAATATGAAGCATATGTGTTTGGCCAGGAGCTAGTGGTAGTAGAAGTGGGAAGCAGGATTAAGTTATTCCGTATACTTAAATTAAGCTATCTACTTGGGAAGCTTTAAACAGTAACTGTATGAGTTTCAAAACAACAGCAACATTAACAAAACACCACATTTAAAAAAAATTTTTTTTTTGCTGCACACCTGCAATGTCGCATGAAGATAGCAGCAAAGACAAGAACAGAACTTAGTGTCTTGTTTATGTATGTTGAAAAATGCTGCCATGATGCACTTCACTGCTATGCAGATCAGCTTGTAAGCTTTTGGAGTGTTTTAAATGTTACACACAAATGGGAAATGTTAGTTGCTCTGATAAGGTTTAATCAAATTATGTCCCAGAGGGTGTATTTTTTATTATTATGAATGAGCCTGTTGACATAAGGTGTGATAGAAGCAGGAGTAGTTATGTCTCTGCTTGTGCTGACAGCACATTATGTTCACATCATGTTTTTGAATTTTGTTTACAGATAAGCACAGTAATTGTAACATGAAGTGTTGATATATGAAAATAGAGGAACTTAAAAACATCATTCAACTGAAATTGTAGACTGTATTGTAGAAGGCTGGGCTCAAAATGCACAGACTATCTATGTGAAAACATTTTCCATTCAAGTAATTTTACGAAATTCTGTCTCTAATAGATGGCAAGTGTTTCTACTGATCATTGATTAACATATCATTGTATACAATATATATGTTATATATATTATATATATATATAATTAAATTTTGATCCAAAAAATTGAAGTATTGTACTAAGCAGGTGGCTTATGTTTCTAACTTACATTTGCATTAAGTGATATTTAGCTAAAAATTTATTGCAATATTTTTTGTGTTCTCTTGATCTCTATAGATGAAAAAATTTGTGATAACTTTAATCAAATGCAAATGTTTTTATAAAGGAGTTTTTTAATGTTAATATTAAGTAAGTAGAGAGTTTTAAAAAGAGTTTTATAACTGCAGGTCCTCTAGTTCAGTGATTCCCAACCTATTGTAATGCACTTTTAGAAAATTCCCTGGCCTAACACTGTTTTACTTAATCTGTTTCTCTTTATTTGGGCCAGGAAACCTGTTATTTATCTATTTTTAAATAGAGTCTCAGGTGACTTTGATGATCCTTTATTCACATTTCTGATAGGATCCAGCTTCTCTTGTGGATTGATGAGGAACTGGAAATCTAGAGAGCTAAGACAAATGTTCAAGGGGAGATTAGCACCCTGTTTGACAGTCTGCTACCTTGCTTAGAATCTTGGTTACCGTGTTTTCCTATTGCAAAGAGTATTCACAGGTTTTGAGGGGGGGAAAGTTAACAAAATAAAAATTAACATTTAGATCACAGGATATTGGCCTTGAGAGATGACCCTATGTTTATTTTAGCAAGCCTGAGAATATTTTAGTGTCATAGCGTCTAAATTTCTCCTTTACCTAATGTTGTCAATATTACATTGATATAAAAGGGCAGATGAAAATTAATGAAAAAGTGAGCCTTAATCTCTCTGAATTTCTTTAGAATTTTTATCTACTATTGCAGGCAGCTTCTAATATTTCCATCTATTTTTTTTTTTTTTTTTTTTTTTTTTGTGGTATGTGGGCCTCTAGCTGTTGTGGCCTCTCCCGTTGCGGAGCACAGGCTCCGGACGCGCAGGCTCAGCGGCCATGGCTCACGGGCCCAGCCGCTCCGCGGCATGTGGGATCTTCCCGGACCGGGGCACGAACCCGTGTCCCCTGCATCGGCAGGCAGACTCTCAACCACTGCGCCACCAGGGAAGCCCACCATCTATTTTTTAACCTTCCTAATCTCTGTTGCTTAGTGCAATTTCTACTGAGGGAGAATTTAAAAACAGATCACATGGAGATCAAATATTCTGTCAATATACAGTAGTAGACTTATCTGGTGATGTCTTAAATTACTTAATTAGCCAAAAGAGATATGTAGGATGTGTAATTTTGTCAGATAATGTATGAAACAATCACATAACAAATGAAGAAAATTTGTGTACCTTGATTCGACGTTGAAATATGGCCTTGGAGGCTTTGATTAACCTCTATTTCTCTGTTTTCTTATAATTAGAATGGAACTATAGTAATACATAACTCATAGGGTTGTTGTAAATAGTGGCAGGCATGGAACTGCAGTGCTCAGATCTCCTTCATAAAACTGGCTGCAAGAAGCAACAAAGTTGACTGTTTTCCCCAGATGCCACCCTCTGGATCCATCAATATATTTGTATTGAAGCCATCCTTCTCCCAGGATGCTTCCAGTCAATGACTGACCACGGCAGGGGTACTGGTGCTTACCTTTTCCTGAAGGATTCAGGGCTTTACTCACTGGTAACTTTGGCTCAGGGACTACCATCAACCTTGTGGAATCTTTCCTAGTGCTGTGCTGTAGTCTGAGACTCTCCCTGCCCCAGTATCTTTCCTTTCCCCTCTCCTTTCTCAGATGCCATACAAACTTTGGATTCTGAAGGCTTCTCTTACATACTGCTGCTTCCTCACCTTTATCCTACACAGAACATTTCCCATCATAAATGGCTTTCACATCTCATCATATCATGGTGCCTGCTACTTGGAGGACCTCAATTAAGACTTGGGCATAAACAAATGAATATTAGTAAAAAATATTTAGAATATTGCCTGCACATAGTGCAGTATATAAGCACTATATTAGTGTTACCATGAAAAAACAAGTAGGGTGAAAAGCGTCAAAAGGCACAAACTTTCAGTTATAAAATAAATGAGTCATGGGGGATATAATGTACAATATGGTGACTATAGTTAGTAATACTGTACTGCGTATTTGAAAGTTGACAAGGGAGTAGATATTAGAAGTTCTTACTACAGGAAATAAAACTTTTTGGAACTATGTAAGATAATAAGTGTTGACTTATTTTCATGATCATTTTCCAAAGTATACAAATATCAAATCATTATGTTTTACACCTGACACTAATATAATGTTATATGTCAATTATACCTCAATTAAAAATGTTTTGAATAATACCATGAGTAATTTTATTAGATATGTCTACGAGAGACAAACTCAACAGAAATATGAGAACTATTATTGTTGAATATGACAAAAAATGCCATTACTGGCCATTTTACTACCAGTATAATTCTGGCAATTGAGTTTCCAAGTTCCTGGCATAAAGAGTAAGTGGTAAATTTATTTACTGAAACAAGCAATTTTGTCACAGTTACTTTAATTTCCTGTAAAACCTTAATTTCCTGTAAAACCTTCTACAGAGAAACAACCTGTAGAGCAAATGCGACAATATAATCTCATAGCTTCCCGTGTACTGTATCTAGAGGCTCTGATTTATTTAGCTTAGTAGAGCATTAATTGAAAATTTAGCAGCATGGGCTTAATTCACATTAGGCTCTGTGTCATGGTGTGCAACAATCAGTAAGTCAAAAGACTCTGGTTGCTTTGAATAATTTTCTTTCATTTTGGGTGGGGGGGAAGGAGGGTGAGGGAAATGCACAGAGTTAAACAACTATGTTTATAGAAGAATAAAGGATAATTAATATAAATTGAAACATACAACTTCTTGTAGCCAAAGTAGGTCAATATGGAGTTATTTGTAAAGATCATTTTTCCATAAAATGTTATTAAACATTATAAATTATCTCCTGAAAATTATTTTGACATTTTATATAATATTAATTTATCAACATTTGTTCTACAAATTCTATGAAATATTTATTGAATTTTCTTATGTAAAACTTGTATATGAAAGTAAAACAATTTCTAATTCATCTCAGAGCTTTTCCTATCGCTCATTTAGAATTTGATTAGTGAGTTTTTAGCAAGATACTTAATTATCTGGGCTAAAGTAAGGTAGAAAAATTGGGTTTGAGTACTAGCACTGCCATTCAGTAAACTCTGTGATCCTAGATCTTTTCCAAACCTAAGTTTACCTATCAAATGAAAATATTATATATTTCATATTAATATTTGTGGATATTTAGATTCATTTTTTATATTAGCTGAAAATGAGATTGGTGTAAGTTTTCTTCTATGTGCATTGCTTTCTATTCATTCCCCAATCTTCTATGCCACCTATTATGAAGTTGGTGGTTAATTCATCTAAAGCTGCTTCCAGCCTAAAACTCACTTGGCTTAGAGTAATTAATCTTGTGTTGGTTTTTAGCCTCATTACTCAAACTGATAGGACATTGGGCAGAGTAGAAAACAGGGAATTGGGCTGAGTAGCAAGTAAATGAAGGATTTGAGCCAGTTTCTTGTTTCACGGGTCTTTACAGTCTCATTTGTGCTTTGATACTCTCCTTATTGCTCTCTGAGACCTTATGTGCCCTCAGGTAGTAGTGAACCCAATCAAGACGTTTCCAGGTAACTAGCTGTAAACTCCTTCTGCTACTTCAGCATCCATAGGGAGCCACCGAGAGGTGGAGCTTGAGGAAGCAAATGAAAATAATGTGTTTCTGCTAATTATATGCACACCAACCACTCCTTCTAAAAGGAGCAAACTCATACAGAATATTCAGCAGAAGAGGGAAAAAAGGAAAAACAAATAACTGTGGGAGAAAAGGGGGAAGGTGAATCAAAGATGAGAGAAAGTAAGGGGAACACTTCCCTTTGCTCACTTCCAATTCAAGAATCTGAGAAGGTGCTCCCACCAAAATAAACACTATCGCTTTCCCTGTTAGGTCTGCAGATTCCCAGGTGTTCACAATGCATTACTTTACTTTTTAACTCATACTGGTAAGAAAAATTTTATAAAAATCAATGACTCACTTTGTTCAAAACTACTCACATAAGTCCAGTTTTCATAAAAGGAACATGGGACTTTAGTATACAAATTTCGAGGTGTCATGAGGCACTATTGATGTTGATATCCAATCTTGACTAATCTTCATAATGAATGTAGGATGAAAAACAATTAATGTTTAATAGGTAGAAAAGTTGGGACTGAAAATGGTTATATAGTCTTCCGAAATTCATGCATTTAGTAAGAGCACTTGCATTGAAATCCAAATATCTTTCTACTTTACTACTTTTCAAAAATTTTCAACAATTTACCCCAATTACTTCAAAAAAAGAAAATGTCTATTTTAAGGCGCTAGAAGTTTAGTCTATAGGTGAAAACAAAGTTTCTTACCTTCTCTCTTCTTAAACCTCCTATTTTTCCTCCCCTAACATCCCTCTCTAAACTTACATTTTTATTCTTCTCTATTTTAAAATAGAGTAGCAAACATACAATGTTTTCCTTATCTTCCTACCACCAAAACTACCAGTTTATATGCATTTATTCTCATACACCTTGGCTTCCCATCTATATTAATAATAAATATCACTGCTTGTATTAAATGCCCATCCTTTGCTTTCTCATGAATTTTACTCCTAACATTACCCTCTATATTTGATGTCATCAGATTTCTTTCTTCTGGAACTTGCGCTCCAGTTTACAAACATGCTCTGGCATGTCCTGTCTTAAACGAACAAAACAGAACAACCAACCATCCAAAAGATAAACACAAACATCTCATAATGGTTCACCTCTCTCTAAATAAGTTTCTATGTTTCTTTCAAAATGAAACTACATATATATATATATATATATATATATATATATATATATATAGTTCACTACATTGGGCTGTATTCCTTTAACCTCCAATGAGACTCCTTGTCATGGTCACCAGTGAATTTCATCTTGACTAACTCAATTATCTTTTCTCTATATTTGATATCTCAACATACATAGTTGATTAACTATCCTTGATAAACTTTCCTATTTCCTTCCATGATACCATACTCTTCTATTTTTCTGAGTACTTTATAATCACCTGCTTCTCAGACTCTTTTGCTAGCCTTTCCTTTTCTATAGGTTAAAATAGTCCAGGTCTCTCTCAGGGGTTTCCTTTATCCTTCTACCAGATTGATGGCTTTTATAGACTCTGGATTTAATGCTATTGATCTGCCAGTGACTCACCAGAAACTCATTTATCCATTTGCTACTTGACATCTACATATAGATATCTAATAAGCGTCTCACATATATTTGGCAATAAGCACTCCTTTTGTAGTCTATTTCATTTCATTAAAGTCATTACCATCAATCCAAAGGTTAAGCCAGAACTCTAGGTGTTATCTTTGATTTTTTTCTTTCCCTTACTCTTTAACTTCCAATCCGTCAGTCATTTATGTTGATTCTGCCTCTAAATATCCCAAAGGGGCCCACTTTTTTTCTATTTCATAATTATCACCTACTTGTCTGGGTCCTGAAAAGGAAGAGAAATTCACTTAAACAGGTTAAAAGTGAGAGAATAAAGGAACAATTTCAGGGTGTTGAATAGAATTAAAGAAGGTTATAAGAGATATTGGGACAACCAGGATTAGCAACAGCAAGTTGCTATTGCATACCCAGGCTTGTATTGTCCAGAGGAAGAAATGCTCTGAAACCCACTTAGAGCCAGAGTTTTGAAATAGGGGCTGCCCAGCAGGAAGGAGCTGCAGTCAACACATCTCTAACATCTGTAAAGAAGCGGAGAGAGAGCAGTGGGAAGAAATAACTTTACTGTTATCTCTTTGTGCATTCCTTTACCATGTTGAGGTCTCTTTGGCAAACACAATGGAAAGAGAGCAAGCAGTGAAGCCTGTGTGATGCAGTCTATAGGAGATGGCATCCTCGGCCACAGAGTAGGGCAGAGGAGGGTGGCAGATGACCTGGGAGGAAATGGTGAGTAACCAGGACACCATTCTAGGCCAAGTCACCCATGTCTAATCCAGACTCCTGTAATCACTTCCCAGTTGGTCTATTTGATTTATGTAGTTAATAATGCTATAATCCATTCTCCAAATGGCAGACCAAGGGATCCTTGTAAAAAATTAATCAGATCACACCATGCTCCTGCTTAAAATCCTTAGAGTATTATGCAAAATATTTACACTGGCTCACCAAGGCCTACAGTAACTGGTCTCTGCTTTTCTTTTTAAACTCCTGTGATAGATTGGATTACTGATGATTAATGCATTATTCCCTGACATCTTTGCCTTCTGACCCACTCAGTTTGAATATGGCCATTTGTCTTCCTTTGAGCAATGGGAATCAGTGAATATAATATACACCAAGAACAACCAAATATGTGCAAACCAAATGTTTGCATGGAAATGCTTAGCTTCTAGTAGTTTTGACCTCCATCATAAGAAAACATGCCCTGGAAAGTTGTGGGTACAAGGCTGAAGATAGAGCCAAATTGAACCTGAGCTGCAGTCTGGAGCCAAGTTCAGCCAAGCCCAGGAGATGTTAGATTTTTTTTCCTTGAGGGAAAAAATATGAATTGTCCACTACTAAGATATTGAGTTGTTTGATACCAAACATTATGACAGCAAAAACATTATTAAACTAAAGTTGGCCATCCTCCACTGAATTCATATGTTCTAACACAAATTGTTTACTTTCTCTAACCCCTGCATGTTAAGATCCATTATATCTGCTTGTAATGTTCTTTATTTAGATCATTGATGGCCACTTCCTTCTGGTCATCAAAGAATATGCTCATGACTTGAAAATAAATATTTATGGCAGCTTTATTTACAATAACCAAATACAGAAAGCCCCAAGTGTCTACGGCTAGATTAATGAATAAGAAAACTCTTATATACCCATACAATGAAATTTTACTTAATAACAAGTAAAAAAAGTATTGCTATATGCAACAACATGGCTAAACCTCGAAATAATGGTTATGATTGAAAAAGACACATGAAAATAGTATACATATTCTATGATTCCATTTATATAAAATTCTAGAAATGTAAACTAATCCATAATCACAGAAAGCAGACTACTTATTGCCTAGGGGTGGTGTGGAAGGGGATGAGATTGATTACAAGGGTGTGCAAAGAAACTTTTCAAGTTGAAGTGTTAATTTTCTTAATAGTGGTGAGAGTTTCTTGGGTATATACATGTGTCTAAACACATCAAATTTTACACTTTAGATATGTGTAGTTTATTTTACATCAATTATATCTCAATATCACTATAATAACTAATGCAAATTCTGTGTTCTGTTCCATGTTATACCGCTGTTTCAATATAAAATGTTTTAAATTACCCACTTAACTTATTTACCTATCCACCAACCAAATGTTTAATGTGTCCCTTGTATTCAAATCAGTGAAGAGGATTGTATTCTATTTTTGCTTGTGAGAATATTTATTATAAACATGATTAATATTCAAGGAAGTAAATATTCAAATGGCACAAACATGAATAAAGTGAAGAATATCTTGCATAGTAACCCCTTCCCTTTCCCTCCCCACTGCTCGCAAGTAAATAATTTTTAGAATTTTTTCCTATGAAGTTAGCCCAGCATTTATTTGTTTTTATCTTTTTTTTTAATCCCTACAATGTACATTTCATACCTGTGACCCATTTATTTTGCAACTGAAAGTTTGTGCCTCTTAATTTCCTTCACCTATTACTTTCCTCCCCGCTCCTACCTTCCTTTTGGCAACCACCTGTTTGTTCTTTGTATCTGTAACTCTGTTTCTGTTACATTTGTTCAGTTGTTTTGTTTTTGTAGATTCCATATAGAAGTGAAATCATACACTTTGTTTTTCTTTGCCTGGCTTATTTCACTTAGCATAATACCCTCCAAGTCCATTCATGCTGTTGCATATGGCAAGATTTCATTGTTTTTTTATGGATGAATAATATTCCTTTGTATATGTGCACCACATCTTTTTAATCTACTCATCTATTGATGAGTACTTAGGTTGCTTCCATATCTTGGCTATTGTAAATAATGCTGCAATGAATGTAATGGTGCATATATCTTTTCTAACTAGTGTTTTCATTTTCTTTGGGTAAATACCCAGTAGTAGCATTGAGTAGTTATATTTTTAATTTTTTGAGGAATCTCCATACTATTTTCCGTAGTGACTGGACCAGTTTACATTTCCACCAACAGTGCACAAGGGTTCCCTTTTCTCCACATTCTCCTCAAACCTTGTTATTTGTTGTCTTTTTGATAATAGCCATTCTGACCAGTATGAGGCAATATCTCACTGTGGTTTTGATTTGCATTTCCTTGATGATTAGTGATGTTGAGCATCTTTTCATGTGCCAGTAAGCCATCTGTATGTCATCTTTGAAAAAATGACTGTTCAGCTCCTCTGCCCATTTTTTAATTGAGTGTTTGCTTTTTTGATGTTAAGTTGTATTAATTCTTTGTGTATTTTAGATATTAACTGCTTATTGGATATATAGATTGCAAATATCTTCTCTTATTCAGCTTTTTAGTTTGATGTTGTCCCATTTGTTTATTTTGTCCTTTGTTTCCTTTGCTGAGGAGACATATCCATAAAAATATTACTAAGACCGATATCAAAGAGTGTACTGCCTATGCTTTCTTCTAGAAGTTTTATGGCTTCAGGTCTTACATTGAAGTCTTTAATCCATTTTGAATTTATTTTTGTGCATGGTACAAGAGAGTAGTACACTTTGATTCTTTTGCATGTAGCTGTTCAGCTTTCCTAACATCATTTTTTGAAGAGACTGTCTTTTCCCAATTGTATATTCTTGCCTCCTTTGTCCTAGATTAATTGCCCATACAAGTGTGTGTTCATTTCTGGACTCTCTATTCTGTTTCATTGATCTACATGTCTGTTTTTGTGCCAGTACCATCTCATTTTGATTACTGTAGCTTTGTAGGATTTCTATTTTAAATAATTAGGATGGATTGTCTCATTACTTTTAATAGTATTATATTATTATATATTCCATATTATGAAATGCAATTATATAATTATAAGCATATATTTGATTTTGTTATAATTATATAATTATTTATAATTATATAACTGTATAAAATTATAATCATATAATGAACAACTAAATAATATTATAATACCTCTATTTTATATTGATTTTTCTTGTCTCCTTATTCTTGCCTCACCATGTATGTTGAGAAGTTTTCTTACCATTTCAGTTAACTTTGGCTGCATAATAAACCACGCAATAACTTTCTCCTGTATTGGTCATCAGTTGGCAGATTAGTAGGATAGGAGTGATGGGAAAGTGGGGATGGGTGGGTGGGAGATTGTCTATCCACAGGTTGTCTTGATCTCATGTCTGACATTTAGCTAGCTTTTGGACAGGTAACAGTCATAACTGGGCTTCAGTCTAGCCTGTCCAGCATGCTGGCCCATGATTATTTATATCTTATAAGGGTTTTAGAGCAGCAAGAAAGCAAGCTCCAATGGGCATGCCCATTTCAAGTGTTCGCTTTTGTCCCATAGGTCAAAACTGAAAAGGTCAAAGAGCCAGTGAGGATGGATACTACCCGAGAGTGTAGATGCAGATAGTTGGGAACAAACCAGGGGCCATAACTACAACAATTTATTTCTATGCTGTGACCTTATTATTCACAGCTGAAACTGACTTAGAGCTCAGTTTCCCTTTGAGGAAAAGATTATTTGTTCAGCTGGGAGGAATATGGTTAGCCTCTAGTCTCTAGCTGTTAACTCCTTCACTTCCTCTTCTGCTTTTGAGCTGAGGGGGTCCCAAGCCATTGACTGAGCAAGACAGCAGTAAAGGCTTAACTGTTTCTGTCCAATGCTAGGCATCATTAATGAGTCATCTTTGCTCAGGAGCTCGCTGTGGACTGGCAGAGACTTTGTCAGATCTGCGTAATAGTCTGACAGCTATCTTTTCCCAATTTGGGCTCCTTCCTTTTCTTTTAACAGATGTTTCTCCTCATAAATCTTTTGCACATCTAACTCCATTTCAACACCTGCCTCCCAAAGGACCCATTAGGTATGGTATTCCTCCTACAGGCAAAATGCTCTCATATCTTCTCAAAACCCTGGAAGTCTTATCTAATCACAGAGTCAGGATCAAAGTCTAGGATCTCTTGTTCTATATCATGTCTCATAGTGGCTCCTTGGAAGCAAGTTTTTTGTTTGTTTATTTTTAAATTCAGAGATATATGAACTATACTATGGCAATACAGAACAGAATTACTTCAAAAGATACCCTCAAAGGGGTAAAACTGAAGGCACATAGTGATCACTGGTCCTTCATAATATCTAAATCCCTCAGATTCCTAGGAGTGACTTCCCAGTTTATTTTGTCTTATTTCTGGAATTGTCCAATGTTCTCTCTCTCTCTCTGGAATTGTCCAATTCTCTCTCTCTCTCTCTCTCTCTCTCTCTCTTTTTTTTTCTTTTGTCTCTACTTTCTGAACTCTCAGCTCCACTCTGAGACATCCTCATTTTTCCAGAAGACTTGGCCTCATTTTGCACTGGAGTAGTTTTTTCAACCAGATTTCTGCCCATTGAATGTTCCCAGAGGCCTTTTTACAATTGAAGCAAATTCAGTCCAAGTTGTTGGTCCTTTAGGTTGGAACCACAACAACCCTAAGAATGTCATATCTTTCTATATATAATTTGTAATGCACTCCATTTGATGGCAGCCACATAGGCAATTTTTTCCCAAACATGCTTCTCTGTAAATAGACACTGCTACTTTTAGTTGTAACTTCTCTGGGACCATGTCTTTATGATTCTTAGAATTTCTTTTGTCTATTTGAGGGTGTATATTAGCACTTGAAATAATTCAGAAGTCTTAATAAAGTGTCTTCTAGCCATAGCACTAATTTGATCTTTGTTTCCAGGCCTTGTTTGACTTTCAGAATTTTTTTTATTGGCTCGGAATCCAAGAGATGAGAAACAATTTTATTTTCCAAAATAGCAAGCTTTAGCTCCTCCATGTTACCTCTGCATTTTGCTTGTGAGTTTAACAGTTCTTTATCTAGTTATTTCTCTCTTTCTATATCTTACCATAGATAGTTAAACTCCAGCAGACACTTTACATTTGGATTATAAATCAGCTTGCCAGTTTGGGTATTGTTCATTTTCTGTCTTACAAGGTACTGCACAGGACAGTTTTGTAAATTATTTTGTAATTGTATGACATGATTCGCCATTCTTCCATTTTTCCACGGCTGTGTACTTGTCATTTTCCAACCTCTGCTAATAATTTCTTTGCTGCTTTCCAGGCTCCACCACTACTAGTTTCAGCACTTTGCTACCATTATCTGTAATGCTATATATTTTTTCACAAAATTATTAAAATATTTACAGGAATACCTTGGAAATATTGTGGGTTTGGTTCCAGACCACTAAAATAGAGCAAATATCACAATAAAGCAAATCACATGAATTTCTTTGTTTCCCAGTGCATATAAAAATTATGTTTACACTATAGCTTAGTCCATTAAGTGTGCAATAGCATTATATCTTTAAAAAAGCAATGTAAATACCTTAATTTAAAATTACTTTATTGCTCAAAACTGCTAACCATAATTTGAGCCTTCAGTATGTTATAATCTTTTTGCAGTAGTAACATCAAGGATCACTGATCACAGATCACCATAACAAATATACTAATAATGAAAAACTTTGAAATATTGCGAGAATTACCAAAATGTGACACAGAGACACAAAGCAAACACTGTAGGAAAAATGACCCTCATAGACTTGCTCAATGCAGGGTTGCCACAAACCTTCAATTTGTAAAAAATTCAGTGTCTGCTAAGCCTAATAAATTGAAGCACAATAAAATGAGGCATGCCCATATTTACAATTGGAATTTTTCAACAAAAAATGAAAAAGCAAATGAGCCTGAAAGAGGAACTAAACTGTTATCTAGAATGTATGCCTCAGATCATTCAATACCTCAGTGTGTAAGCTTCCTCTGCACCTGACCAGCATAACAACAGTGACTCAACATACACAGCAGTGGCACTAACAGCAGCATACATTTTCCCCTTAAACTTGCCCAGAGTAAAGGAAGAGAACAAGAGGAGAGTATAAACTCTGCCAAAGTAAGTGTATTTTCATACTGCATGGAACTGTTAACAGCCTGAACCTTTTCCCTCATTTTTGGTAGTTGCAGATTGATGTAGTAACAGTCAGTTAGCAAATTTGACACACATGATGAATGCTATAGCCCTTTGCTACCAATATCTGTAAGGGTTAGTTTTTCCTGTGTAACCAATTATCCCCAAAACTCAGTTGGCTTAAAACAACAGCCACTTATTCAGCTCATGATTTTAAAGCACAGAGTCTCTGGGATGGACTGGGCTTGCTCAGACATTGGTCCTGGTGGTCTCACTCTACTGTCTTGCAGTCGGTTGCCTGTCAGCTGGGTCAATGGACTGGGACCATGTGTTGCTCATCAACCACCAGGCTATCTTGGCTTTTTCACATGTCATCAGGTTTCCAAGAGCAATTAAAACAAAATTAAGCTCAAATACCCAAGCATTTTCATGTGTCTGTTTCATAGTTGCAACAATTCTTTGGACCAAAATGCATTACATGGCTAAGACCAGAGTTGGTATAGAGGTTATTGTCCAAGTATGTAGATAAAGGGAGGTGTGAACAAGTTGAGAGCCTTTCATTTAACAATATAAGTACAAAATTATCTAGCCTCCCCCATTACACTTAAGAATTTTTTTTGGTTAGTGATATCATCATTTTTAGGTCATTATTAAATTACATTTATAACTTAGTATAACGTACCTACTAAGCCTCTGATTCTTCACTTACGAACATTAGACATTTGTTTATGTGTATGACTAAGTCTAGGCCAAGTTATCCTGCAATAATAATGAATGTAAAAATCTCTGCTAATTGAAAACAGGTTTATCTTTCACTTACTTATAGCATGAGTCAGCACATGGGGAGGGGGCGAGGAAGGGCTTTTCCTTCAGGTGATTACTGGGGCAAAAGAGTGCAATTCTACCATATGCCTGGGAGAGGAGTGAAGACTGAAACATTAGCAAACAATACTAATAATTACCACGCTATGAAATGCAAGGAAATTGGAACCTCTACACTTCTCTCTAGTTCAATTCCTCAAGTCCAGCTTCTGTAATTAGTTATTTACTTTATATTAAGTATTTTGCAGCAGATTATCATTAAAGTGATTATAAATTTTATTTACTCCTTCGACAGAGAAGCTAATTTGGACCTTTTAATCACATTATCATATTTATGTTAGCCCTTCACTTGGACCCATTACTTCATTAATAAAAGTTATTTATCCAATGTATCTTTATAACTAGAACAACTTCCCCATGAATTGCTCCTGATATTACCCAATCTTCAGACTATCACTTTGTTAACAATTATGCAAGTATGTGCAGAGACTATCAAATACCTTGCCCTGCCAGGGAGAATTATTCATCTTCAAAATATCTTTGGGTGGACAAATTCCTGATTTGGGGAATTTTCTTCCTCCCAGTTATTTGATAAGAGAAATTTAGAACACTTGAATATCTAAATAAATTTTCCTCTAACTTTCCCGATTAATATAATATCTGAAATTTTTCTTACTCATTTTATGGTTTCTTTCTTACTTCTTCAAATACTGTGTTTTGAAGTCCATGACGGGTCCCAGAAACGTATGCATTTTTAACAAGCACCCCAGGTAATCTGTCATATTAACAAAACAGTGGACTAGATAATTTGGGAGATTTAATTCATTTTTAATAATGCCACTCTTGTACTGAATAAAGAAAGAATGTATTGCTTTTCAAACAGCACTGTAAGGTTGAGAGCAGTCTCTTTCTTAGTCAAGGTAAAAGCACTTTGGGACTATGCCTTTCAGTGTTTCTCATGTTGCTGAATGTTGAAAACTAAACTTTTTATATTATGCACCACAAATGAACTCTAATCATAGCAGGGATGTTCCATAACCAACCTAGATATGTATTGCAGTGGTCCTACTTTAACTTTTCTCATGTGCATCCATGGGATATATAAAGCTTTTGTATTTGCTCCATCATAATTTAGTAGAAGTATACCTGCCAGTGTGTAAGCATAACATCCAGAACACATTATGGCAGCTTATTTTGAGAAGTAAAAATTATAGCTTCAATTTTTTTTCTTATTCTAATGTATTAATTTAGTTGGAGATAACTAAGATGGTGTAGTGCTTTGTAATTTCTTTAAAAGCAGATCTTAGACGTAATGTACCATTTATGCCTTCCTCAGAAAAAAGGTGCCTCTTGCCAAATTCTATTAACTTTTATTGAACTGATGTTCTTGGTACTGTATTACTAAATTTTATTAAATAGACCATCATTTCTGGTAAATTTTATTGAAATATATTTACAGAGAAAAGGTAGCATATTGTAAGTGTGGGGCTTGGTGAATTTTTACACAATGAAACACAACTGCATAATAAGCACCAACACCAAAAAGTAGACTACCAGCACCCAGAAATACCCCTCAACCCTCTTCAAGTTAGTATTTCTCAAGAGAAAACTTGTATTGTGACTTCTAACATATAACACACAATGCATAACACATTTATGTTAATAAAATCATAAAATATTAAATTTGACAAGTAAGTTCAAGAATATTTTGAGAAGAGTTTTATTTAATATAAACAAATCATGATATAAATAACTGGATCAAAAAGAACCCGAAAGGAAAGCTGACAAGAAGGGCAAGTTGAACTTGAAAAGAACAAAAAGACATTATTTCTATTTATTCTCACTGGGAGGTATATGATGTCAAATGACCAAATTACTTTTGAAAAAGTGGTCTATAGTTTAGGTCATAATAAGTGCGGTCTCATTTTTACAATGCCGTTTATTTCCTCAGGGTAGCACAAAACAAGGACAAGTTTTAGCAAAACTAATAATGATTAAGGAACAAATCCTTCCTGTTCAAGCTGTTAGGAGATACAGATGGCATGGTGCAGATAAACACAATTTTAACCTTGCATTTTTCAAGGTTTTATCAGCTATTACACTCATCTATGCTTTGGGGGAGTTCATTCTCTGGGAGCATAATAGCAAAGATTTGCCTCCCTAATACTCTGGTCCATCTAATAGAGAAATTAGAGCCACCATTAGTCTGAAAAGAGCTTTGCAGAGTGAGTCATTTATTGTCTAAAAGCTGTAAAGCCTTTTGCCCAGATGGATGATGGGTATACATGTTGGCTAGCTTTCCAAAGTATTACTGATTAAGCTGGAACATTTTCTGAGTGCTTTTCTTTCTATTTTAAATCTCAGCAGGAAGGTCATGCTCATGGATAAGAGTGTCTAAACTTAGTGATTCAGGCCTAATATGGAGAATGAGCAGACACAGGGCAAGGTTCCCTGTGATGCTGATTTAGCATCTAGCCTGTATGCATGCAACACTGGGCTACTTCCCTGAAATACCTTTCAATTAGTTTAAGATATTTTAACAAAATGTGTTGAGTTTAAATTGTAGTGCTTGTATGTGCATCTCTGCTATCGTTCCCGCTGCTGAAGTACAATCACTTTTTTGATAGGGAATGATTTTGCAGCCTCTTATCTCAGTAAGACTCTCTAACTTTGGAAGTTACAAGGATGGGACCCTCAAAGTTGCCTGTCCATACTGAAATACCAGTTGTTCAATTTGAAAACTTGGGACTGGCTGCTGAGTATAATAGGAGAAGCAGCAGCCAGTCCCAGTGTTCTCTCTTGGTTTCCCAGATGCAGACACATGATTACTAATGTCTTGGATGCCCCTTAACATCATGGGAGGCTTTTCAAGATGGTGGCTAAAAGTAGATGAACTGAAGCCAGATTGTCTGGATTTGAGTCCCAGTGCTAATATTTACTATGTTCATACCGTGGACATTAATATCCTTATCCACAAATTAATAAAAATAATAATGATAATGAAAACATTTTATAGCATATTATGAAAATTAGTGAACTAGTTAATTCATATATTTTGTTTACAGTGGTGCTTGACACATATTAATCCCTAGAAAGATATTTTTTTGTATCCTTCTTAAAATTATGTAGGGCTCCATGGTTGTATTGGTCTATTTCTGACCTGGGACTGGATTCTGACTTTACTTATCCTTTCATTCTTCTAATCAAATATACTGATTCTACTCTCTGCTAGGTAAAAATTGGTAGATTGCTCATAACATATATCTCTATTCCCAAAAATAATGCCAGTATATATGCACATATGTTTTTAAAGATATTTTGTAAATAAAAATATTTATGAAAATTAACAAACATGTCAATGTAAAATTGACTTTAACTCATGTGGGCATACTGATAAAACTTGAATCTCATTATGTGCTTCTGTTAGCAATGCATAGTAAAGACCCTGAACAAAGTATTTGGTCATAAACTCTCTTTAATCCAGCTTTAAATTTCTATGTCTTTTATAGGATTCTATTAGATTCAATTAATGATTCAAAAATTCTGAATAGAAGTATGAATGTTTATCACAGCTTGAAAACTACAATATTCATATGCTACACGACAAAATATTTCAATAATAGAAGGGATAATTGATTGCAATCCATGATTTGCTTCCATACTATTGCCTTCTCCAGCCAGGAAGGAAGACAAAAAACAAGCCCTGGGCAAGAAACTCTGCCAATAATGCTATGGTGAGGAAGTTATTAATACATACAACATTACCAGCCATTTTCAATTGGATCCAAGGGAGTCACAAAACTTCATTTTGCTGCTATGGAGTCTAAGGAATATAGGTTTCAACTTTGTAACTATATCCTGAGCTTAAACTGAGGTGAGGTGGTGAAGAGTAGAATCTGTTACTGAAAGACAGAAAAGGAGGAAAGAAGGAAAAAAGAAAGGAAGGAAGGAATGAAGGGAGGAAGAGAGGAAGAAAAGGAGGAAGGAAGGGAGGAAGGAGAATGAAAGGAATAGAGGAGTGAGAGAGAGAGAGAGAGAAGGAAGAAAAAAAATAAAAGAACAGGAAAATTGGTAGGCGGAGATACATTTCTCTATCACAAATATTTAGATTTACTTGTTAGGAGATTAAATCACATATTGGCTATTAATTAGGATTCAAAGCATTCCTGCTTTTGGTGATACACGCATGACAACTCCTTTACCAGTGAGCCTTATATGGTTAGAGAAAGGCAACTTAGTGTTACTTATTTTTTTAAATACATCTTTATTGGAGTATAATTGTTTCACAATACTCTGTTAGTTTCCGTTGTACTACAAAGTGAGTCAGCCATATGCATACGTATATCCCCATATCCCCCCCGTCTTGAGCCTCCTTCCCACCCTCCCTATCTCACCCCTCTAGGTCATCGCAAAGCACTGAGCTGATCTCCCTGTGCTATGCAGCTGCTTCCCACTAGCTATCTATTTTATATTTGGTAGTGTACATATGTCGCTGCTACTCTCACTTCTCCTCAGCTTCCCCCTACCCGCACCGTATCCTCAAGTCCATTCTCTATGTCTGCGTATTTATTCTTGCCCTGCCACTAGGTTCATCATTACCTTTTTTTTTTTTTTTTAGATTGCATATATATGTGTTAGCATACGGTATTTGTTTTTCTCTTTCTAGCTTACTTCGCTCTGTATGACAGACTCTAGGTCCGTCCACCTCACTACAAATAACTCAGTTTCATTTCTTTTTAAAGCTGAGTAATATTCCATTGCATATATGTGCCACATCTTCTTTATCCATTCGTCTGTTGATGGACATTTAGGTCGGTTCCATGTCCTAGCTATTGTAAATAGTGCTGCAATGAACATTGTGGTACATGTCTCTTTTTGAATTATGGTTTTCTCAGGGTATATGCCAAGTAGTGGGATTGCTGGGTCATATGGTAGCTCTATTTTTAGTTTTTTGAGGGACCTCCATACTGTTCTCCATAGTGGTTGTATCAATTTACATTCCCACCAGCAGCGCAGGAGGGTTCCCTTTTCACCACAGCCTCTCCAGCATTTATTGTTTCTAGATATTTTGATAATGGCCATTCTGACTAGTGTGAGGTGGTACCTCATTGTAGTTTTGATTTGCATTTCTCTAATCATTAGTGATGTTGAGTATCTTTTCGTGTGCCTCTTGGCCATCTGTATGTCTTCTTTGGTGAAATGTTTGTTTAGGTCTTCCACCCATTTTTTAATTGGGTTGCTTGTTTTTTTGATATTGAGTTCCATAAGTATGTATATTCTGGAGATTAGTCCTTTGTCTGTTGTTTCATTTGCAAATATTTTCTCCCATTCTGAGGGTTGTCTTTTCGTCTTGTTTATGGTTTCCTTTGCTTTGCAAAAGCTTTTAAGTTTCATTAGGTCCCATTTGTTTATTTTTATTTTCATTTCTCTAAGAGGTGGGTCAAAAAGGATCTTGCTGTGATTTATGTCATAGAGTGTTCTGCCTATGTTTTCCTCTAAGAGTTTGATAGTGTCTGGCCTTACCTTTAGTTCTCGAATCCATTTTGAGTTTATTTTTGTGTATGGTGTTAGGGAGTGTTCTAATTTCATTCTTTTACATATAGCTGTCCAATTTTCCCAGCACCACTTATTGAAGAGACTGTCTTTTCTCCACTGTATATCCTTGCCTCCTTTGTCATAGATTAGTTGACCATAAGTGTGTGGGTTTATCTCTGGGCTTTCTATCCTGTACCATTGATCTATATTTCTGTTTTTGTGCCAGTACCATACTGTCTTGATTACTGTAGCTTTGTAGTATAGTTTGAAGTTAGGGAGCCTGATTCCTCTAGCTCTGTTTTTTCTTTCTCAAGATTGCTTTGGCTATTCAAGGTCTTTTGTGTTTCTGTACAAACTGTAAAATCTTTTTGTTCCAATTCTGTGAAGAATGCCATTGTAGTTTGATAGGGATTTCACTGAATCTGTAGATTGCTTTGGGTAATATAGTCACTTTCACATATTGATTCTTCCAATCCAAAAACGTGGTATATTTCTCCAACTGTTTATGTCATCTTTGATTTCTTTCATCAGTGTTTTATAGTTTTCTGAGTACAAGACTTTTGCCTCCTTAGGTAGGTTTATTCCTAGGTATTTCATTCTTTTTGTTGCGATAGTAAATGGGATTGTTTCCTTAATTTCTCTTTCTGATTTTTCATTGTTACTGTATAGGAATGCCAGAGATTTCTGTGCATTAATTTTGTATCCTGCAACCTTACCAAATTCATTGATTAGGTCTAGTAGTTTTCTGGTGGCATCTTTAGGATTTTCTATGTATAGTATCATGTCATCTGCAAACAGTGACAGTTTTATTTCTTCTTTTTCCAATTTGTATTCCTTTTATTTCTTTTTCTTCTCTGTTTGCCATGGCTACAACTTCTAAAACTATGTTGAATAAGAGTGGTGAGAGTGAACATCTTTGTCTTGTCCCAGATCTTAGTGGAAATGCTTTCAGTTTTTCACTGTTGAGTATGATGTTTGCTGTGGGTTTGTCATATATGGCCTTTATTATGTTGAGGTTCTTGACTCATCAGTCAGATGACCTTGATTTTGATCCCAGTTTGTCCTGTGTGAAACTATAGGCATGCCATCTAATCTCGGTGCACTTCAGTTTCCACTGCCACACAATGAAGAGCTGGATTAGGTTACTGCCACAGTACATTTTAAGTGTAAAGTTATATGATTCTATGACTTGTCTCTTTGTAAATGCATGGTTAAAGATAGTGTGACACTAATTTAAAATCCAGTTAAAGCTTTGGATATTTCAAGATATCCATTTATTTACTGACACATATTACAGATAAACATAACTATTTTACTTTTTCTGTTTTATCTGGTGAAAACAAGTAAACTGTGACATCCTGTATTCATATCAAGTACATTCTGAAGATTTTGTATTGGTTGTTTCATTGAGAATGGCAATCCACTGTTAGCTGTAAGAATGAAAAAGCATTTTATTTTAGAGTAAAATTATACTTTTCATTACTATTTCCTGCTTTTTTGCTTCATAATCTAAGAAATTCATAATGTTTATCATCTTAATTAAGAAGCATATTATTTCTTAATTTTCTCTTAGTTATTTCTTAGTTGTCTTTATATTTCTCTTATTTCCCTACTAACTGGGTAAGTCTTATACCAATCTACAGTATATTTCTGTTCAAATAGTTGAAATATGTTTATGAACTATGGCATATATTATTATTTTCAATTCCTTTTAATTTCAAATGGAATTTTAACATATTAGTCACTGTATATTTATATCTATTATATTTTTAAATAAGGTATACAATTACATATTACATATGTTTTCAGTACTTATTTAGAAAACAAAAACTGAATTATCAACATTTGATTATCTCAAGGAATAGTTGTCATTTTAACAGAAACATGACTCATATTCTGGGTTACTTTTTAGTATCTTTGTGGAATGTGTTGGATTTTTTGGTAAATATACGGTGTTTGAATTATTAATAAATTGTGTTTCATTTTTGAAAAGCACCTTAAGTGTTGTGCTTAAGGTGAGGCATCAAATAATCAAATGGAATTTCAGTTATCATCTATTCATAATATTCATCTTAGTGAAAATGGATAGTCAATGCTCAATTTAACATGGCTTTACAGCTGATCTCTCATAAGAATATTATGGCATACTTCTAATTCTTTCTAAACCTAATATTTATTTTTAAAGATTATTAAGATTACTGAATGATTATTCATTAAGAACTCTATAGAATATAACCTTTCTTTGGCAAAGTGTCATGACTCAAAGAATATCACAAATGAGAAGACTATTGAATGTGTATTGTTCTTCTTTTCTGCCATCTACCTTATTCTTTAGTAAGTGAAATCATTAAAACATAATTTACATTTCCCAATTCAGATGCAAATTGTATGTTGGACATATGGTGTGATAGAAATTTGGCAATTAGTACAGAGATTGAGTGTTATGGATTTCAGCTTAAGTGCCTGAAATTTGTGTGGAAGGTCAAATGATATTATATTAGGTTTTTGCAAAACAAGTGGATAGTACCATTTTGTAAAATCTAAGCAGGGTTGCTCCTAGAGCAGAAAAATTTAAAGGTTATAGAAATGTCTTCTTCCCTCTTCATGAAAATGGAAACCATTTCTCCGTATATAAAATGGAAATAGTTGTCACATTTTTTACTGCTTATTTTGATTTTAAAATTGCTTTTAGCAAGCTAAAGGAGATTTTACAAAGTTTTGTTAGAAAAAGATATTTCCTATATTAACAAATTGAAGGGAGGGTAGAAACTTAAAGCAATTTTGAATTAATTAGCTTGAAAATAATGGCTTAAAAATCTTTCTTACATATTAAGTAATGCAAGCTTTTTTGAGCTGGAAAATTAGTGAATCAGAGTCAAATTGAATGTTTTTCAAATAACAGTTTCATACAATCTTTTCCATCTTATATAATAAGTCATAGCCTTTTAAAGCATTTTAAAACTCACTAGAAATTTAACATAATCACTGTGAATATAATTAAAAACTTTAGAAGTTAAATGAATATTTTAATGGCTTCAAAGTTTATTAATTTAAAATAGCAACTACAATATCAAGAGGCAGGCAGTAATATAAACACACTTTCTCACGATCCGGAACAAGAGAATCCTTTTTGTCAACCAGTTCCCTATAGCTCATATCCTGGTATGATATAAAGATTTTAGACAAATGTGTTGGTATTTAGAAAAGTCTTCTACTTCTTCTTGTTTTCAGTCCCAATAAATATTCTGGTTAAATAATGCTTTACAAACTTGCAACTTGCTGGACAGTTAAAAAACAAGAACACAGATGACCCATACCTATATCTGACAAAGGACATTTATTGTAATGCAGCCCTCAAACTACCTTTTTTCTAGCCCGTTACTATCCTACGTCTTTCTCACAGGTCATGTATGGAATTGCCACCTGTTATGGGTTGAATTGTGCGCCCCCCTCGCCCCAAATTCCTAACCCCCACTATCTCAGAATGTAAATTTATTTGGAAATAGTGTCATTGCAGGTGCAATTAGTTAAGTTAAAATGAGGTCACTAGGATGTGCCCTAATCCAATATGATTCATGTCCTTGAAAGGAGGAAATTAAGACAGAGACAGACATGCATAAAGGGAAGGTGATGTGAAGAAACACAGGGTGAACACAGACATCTACAAACCAAGAAGAGAGGCAAGGAAAAGGTCCTTCTCTCACAGCTGTCTAAAGGAACCAGCGTTCCTTGATATCTTGATCTTGGACTTTCAGCCTCCAGAATTGTGAGACAATAAATTTTTGTCTTTTAAGCCACCCAGTCTGTGGTCCCTTGTTATGGCCGCCCTAGTAAATTAAGATGCCACCTATGTTTGTGTAATTTCCAAACCAAGAAAACTCCATTAGCTATTTAAGTTGTTTCAACCATTGAATATATTAATTTTTCTCAATGAAATATGATCATCTTCTATTCCATCTCCCCCCTTCCCCTCGCTATGCTACTACATTTGGCTTTTCTCTAATCTTCTTAAGCTTAATTTTTTAATGTTTGAAACACATTCTAAACAACTCAGGTTTGGTGTCACTCTGTGGTAATTTTGTTGTGCATTTAGCTCCACCTCAATGCTAAGATTAAAAGCCAAATAAAATGTATTCATTGTTATTAGTCAAATGTTTCCTTCCTAGAAGGGTGCCTAAAACTAAGGAATTTTCCAGGACCTGGGAATTTTCCAGGACCTGGGAATTTACATTAGCTTGCTAATACCTGGGAAGTGTCCTGCGAACCAGGGCAAATGACAAGTTAAAAAGATGGAGGGATGGACTTGAAAAGACTAATATTTCTCAGATTATGGAGGTTTCCTAGAAATAGTGAGACAGAATCAGAACTTTGAGTGACCAATATACGGGAGAGAATTCTGGGTGGTCTGTGTCTGACAACTGAGTTTCTTGGCAGGCTAGTCTTCCCCTCAAAACACTTATTGAATTTAAAAGTTATGTAAGGTAGGAACATTTTAAAAATAAACAAACAAAAAAATGCTCTGAAGAGTACAGTGGGGATTTTGCCTGTTTCATGCTGAGAAGACAAGAATTAAGACCCAAGAGAACACATTAGGTTGTCAGTTTGAAACCCTGGAGTAATGCATCTTATGCGCAGAATGAAGTAAACACGACCTTATCAAAAGTGCAAGCTATCAACCCTTCAGTTCAATCCCTGATTGGTGTAAGATAATAAGACCCCACTCTTTGTCTGGTAAAAAAGAAAAAGCTCTCAGGAGATTATGGCATCAACTACAAATGTTTTGAACATAATGTAGGGCATCAGGCTTAGTTGATAGGCATGTCAAGAGATATAAATTGCAGTAAATTACTTGATTAATCTTCAAGAATACAAAATAGAGAATAAGTAGGGAAGAAAATACACAATACAGATAGGTTTAATAGAAAATATACAGTAAGATGGAGGAGGTAAATTTTAACATAATTAATACAAATGGACTAATTGCTCAAATCAAAAGACAACATACATGAAGCATGCTTATGCTGCTTAGAAGAGATACACTTTAAAAATAAGGAAACAAATGATGAAAATAAGGGATAGAAGTAGTTATAACATGAAAACAAATTCACTGAAAGTTGGTGTAGCTATTCAGATCTTTGTTAAGCATGCTTTAAGGCAAAAAATATTATAGCTACAAACAAAATAAAAGTTTAATAAAGAAAACAGTTTATTGGGATTGAGATAGAGATACCCACTATCACCATTTCAATTCAGCAAGGTACTAGAAGTCTTGGAAAATGAATTAAGTCAAGGAAAATAAAATATATAAGGACTGGAAAATAAAAATAGTTGTCATAAATAGAAGGTAATGTTTAAGTCCCTTTTATTAGAAGGAGTGAAAACAAAGTTTATTTTTTCTTTTCTTTTTGTTTTAAGGTCCCACAATCTAATTTTTCTCTTTTTTAGCATTATTGATATATAATTGACAAAATTGTCAGATATTTAAAATGTACAACGTGAAAATTTGACATGTGTATATTGTAAAGAATTCCCCCCATCGACTTAATTAACAGATCCGTAACCTCACATATTTACCATTTTTAATGAGAATATTTAAGTTCTACTCTCTTAGCAAATTTCAGTTATATAATTCAATGCTATCAACTATAGTCACCATGTTTTACATTAGCTTCTCAGGACTTGTTCATTTGGTAACCAAGTTTTTACCCTTTTACCAAACTTTTCCAAATTTCCACCCTCCCTCTAGCTCCCAACAATCATTATTTTATTTTCTGTTTCTATGGTTTCAAGTTTTTTGTTTGTTTATTTGCTTGGTTTTGTTTTATTTTGTTTTGTTTTTAGATTCTACATATAAGTAATACTGTGCAGTAATTTGTAATTTGTCTTTCTCTGTCTGGCTTTTTCACTTAGTATAATGCTGTCAGTTTCATCCATGTTGTCACAAATGACAGGATTTCCTTCTTTTTTAAGGCTGAATGTTACTCCAGTGTGTGTGTGTGTGTGTGTGTATACGTATATCACATTTTCTTGATCCATTCATTTGTTCACAGACACTTTGGTTGCTTCTGTAACTTGGTTATTGTGAACAAGCAAAATTCTATATCAAGTAAATTCCCATGAAATTTACTTTGGCTAGTCTCAGGGGAAATATAGGTAGCCCATCAGCAATGTCCAATCAGGGCCTAAGTAATTGGAGTATTTGTACCCCAACCCCATCAGCCTTTGGAAAGGTCTGCCCTTGATGAATACAATTTCCACACTTGTGATTCTCCTTGTACTTAAGTCAGCTCCAACAGCTTGAGGGTAATCCTCTGACAAAGAGCTGCAGGAAGAGTCATCATACTGGGAGTTGGTGTGCATTGAAAAATAGAGAATTTCATGTGAAAGGCAGGAGAGATGTTTTTTCAATTTACTTCGGTGTTTTCAAATTTCTTTCAATAATTTTTTTTGTCTATGTAGAGTTTATGCACTTTTGAGGAAAATTTCTTCTTTTTTGACATTTGCTGATGTATTTAAATAGTATATTATTTTTAAACATTATTGTTTATTTGCTGTTAGAATGTATATTATTGATGTTTGTATGTTTACCTTCCCCCCATCCAAGTTGATAAATTCAATTATTAATTCAATCAGATTATTTAAGTATTATTTTGGATTCTTAGATAACTTACCTGCATCCCAGAATGAAGGCTACAATAGAAAATAAAATTCCACGCAAATGTGATAGGAAAAATACTATACTAAACTGTTTTGATTTGAAAAATATGTCCCCACCTGTCTGCCTCTCTTTGTTCATTATTCCTTATTACCTTTTAATCAGAGTGTTTATGCACAACCCAGTCTTCTCCCCCTACTTGGACATCTAACATTCTTTTCATGCCTCAGACTTTCTGTACCCCAACTTCATAGTAAGCATGAAAATATATCTCTGTAAGGTTATATTATCTGAGATAATAGCCCATGAGTATTCACAGACTACCTTTCTAGAAATTTCTTACAAAGTCACTATCTTAATCCTGATGAATGATTCAAATAGTGAGAATTTCTTTTTCTGGGAAGAATGGTGGGAGAAATTTAGTTGAAGGGACTTCTGTGGGTTTTCTCTGACTATATCTCTTTAACCACCAATTGTTTTTTGCTCCCAGTTAGACAAGATAAAAAACTTGTATGTTATATCAAATACAACATTTTTGTGACTGAAATTTGGCATAAAAGTTGTTCTCAGTAAACTGTACTGGGGAGTTTTGAACATCTTTCACTGATGCCAAGATTTTAGAACAACATGGGAAAAAATCTGAAACTACAAGAGCTTACATGTAGAATTTGAAAAATGGCTCTTTTCAGTGAGTACCTGTGAATGAGCATTATTCAGTACATGACCATAATAGCCTTCACTGAATCCTCAGAATGTAGACAAAAGGCAAAGTAGTAAATGCTGGTGAGGAGTAACTCTGTTGTCATTACCAATTACCTTGTGTTCTCATTGATCTTTATATTTTCTCACTGTCTTCCATATCTTAAATGTGGCTTGACATTTCCTTATAAGAAAACTTATAAGACATAAATGGTTTACTAAATTTCATTGCTTCTTAGGTGTGTTTTTACAACAAAATGAAAAAATGACTTTTCATCAATTATTCTAATAACCATTGTCATTAATATGTAACACTTTCATGTATTCAAATGGAAATTTAATACAATTGTGTAAGCCTAATTTTAAGAAGTCAAGAATAAGAATTTAAAATAAATATCACATTTATTATGCAGTTATGTTTTGCATTAGCATTCAAAAGAAAAAATGAACAAGTATTTTAGAGTAGTGTGCTGTTTCAATGTGAGCAACTGGAGCTGAAGATTATTTTTTATAACTGTTCTTAGAGGTGTAGTAATATAAATTGATTTCTTTTGGCATCAGTACAGGGAAAAAACAGTCTTGTTTAGGAAGATAATGTGATAGTCCATGACTGTATAAGAAAGCTGGAGTCTGGAAAAAGAGGTCACAACAGGAGGACACAGAGAGAAAAGAATCAAAAGATGAAGAGAGGATATGGTTGCTTTTGGTGTGATAAGAGCAGGAAGTGAAAAATTCACAGTGGTAGGATGGCTGAACTAACTTTAAGAAATAGAGAGGTTTCTAATTCAAATTTGAGCTACTAGTTTTTCTGTGTTATGGTTATCTTGCTAAACCTTCAGTGAAGTCTTCTATACATACAGAAACCTTGAGTGAGTGTGTGTAAGCATGTGTGTGTGCATGTGGGTGTGTTAGCTTATATATATGTGGGAATATCTGTGTATGTATTAAATAAGTAGGTTACATGATTCTTTTGCTTCTATCCACCCCCCCAAAAAAAACAAGAGGAAGATAATTAATGCATTGAAGTAAGTTAACAGAAGCATGAACTTGAAGGTTATCAATGAGCTTGGAGGTCACCAAAGTGCCATAAGACCCTTAGATTTTGCAGAAATCTTAGGATGCTATATGGTTATTTGCAAGCAAGAAGATGGAGGCTTCAGCCAACTTTATCAAGCTATTAATGGATATAGTAACCTCAGTTGACATACACGTGTTTGACTAAACCAGTCAGCAATTTACTTGCACTGTTTTGTCTTTCTGTTCATAATTTGTTGATATTGAATCTCAAAACTATCAAAGAAAATTTAGACACAAAAGTAAATGAGAAAACTTTTCACATGCAAGAAAAAATTTGCCTTTAAGCAACTTCATCTCAATACCCTTAAACACTTGTAGGTACAGGATGTCTCTAGATGCTTTAACAAATAAAACTCAAGTTCTCAGTTATTAATACAGTAGGAATCTACTTCTTACTTACAGATTACTGTGTATGTGATGGGTAGATTCATGGTGGTCATGGTGGTATACACAGTCATTCAGAACCCCAGGAAGATGGAAGCGTTGTCATCTTCAACATTTACGTTCAAAGTTAATCAGTGTCCACCCAGCAGAAGTAGGAAGAACAGAATCATTAGTGAATGTTTCTTATAGGCTAGACCTGAAATGGTCTGACAGTATGTCTACTCATCATCAGTTATATACTACACCTAACTGTGAAGAGGCTAAAAAATTTAGTCTAGTTTTGTGTTCAGAAGGAAGAGAAAACAGAGAGTAGAGTCTTTGTCAGGTATAGTCTGCCCTGTGTTCTCCAGATAACTGAAAAGTACTCCCCCTCCCAGAGACTGTCCAGTGTTTCAGAAGCTCACTGCAACTTGTGCAGGGGGACAGCAAGGGTAATTTTTATATATTATCCACATAATAGAGCTTTTAAAAAAATATACAACCAAGACAACTCACCAGAAAAGATATACAGATGGCAAATAAATATATAAAAAGATGCTCCACATCATAGTGATTAGGAAAATGCAAACTAAACCAATAATGAAATAGTGCTACACACCTATTTGAATGGTTAAAGTCTAGTACACTGACAGTACCAAATGCTGAGGAAGGTGTGGAGCACCAGAAACTCTTATTCATTCCTGGTGAGAGTAGAAAATGCTACAGTTACTTTGAAAGGCAGTTCGGCACTTTCTTACAAAGCTAAATTAAACATAGGTTTACCATAAGATCCAGTAGTGGAGCTTCTAGGTATTTACTCAAATGAGTTGAAAGCTTATGTTTACACTAAAGCCTGCGCATGAATGTTTTAGCAGCTTTTTAAATAATTGTCAAAATTGGAAGCAACAAAGTTGTCCTTCAGTAGGTGAATGGTTAAACAAACTGTAGTGCCTCCATGCAACGCAATATTATTCGACACTAAAAATAAAAAAAATGAGCTATCAAGACACACACACACACACACACACACACACACACACACACACACACACACCCTGAAGAAACCTTAAGTGCATATTAAGAAGTGAAAGAAACCAGTCTGAAAGGGCTATAAGCTATATTATTCCAACTATGATATATGATATTCTGGAAAAGGCAAAAGTATAGAGACAGTAAAAAAATTAGTAGTTGTCAAGGGTTCAGGAGGAAGAGGAGAGGGATGAATAGATGGAGAAAAGAATTGGAGAAAAGCATTTTTAGGGTGACACAATTATTCATATGATACTCTAATAATGGTTACATGGCATTATGTGTTTGTCAAAACCCACAGAACAATGAAACCCAATATCAATTATGTACTTTAATTAATAATAAATGTACCAATACTTTACTTTTTACTTTTCTGTAAAACTACAGCTGCTCTAAAAAGTAAACGCTATTAAATTTTTAAAAAATATATTCAAGACTACTTTAGACTTTCTGACAATTTACCTACAGACATTTCAAAACTTTGAGAAAAGAGAATTGATAACTAAGGTAGGAGATGGGAAACACATTCCAGAGAATTCTTAGTGGAGTTTGAAACAAGAGGTCTCTGAGTTATGCTATATGAAAAAAAAAAAATTTCTGGAAAATAAGTAAAAACATGGAAAACCCATTCACAAGGTCTTCAACAGAAACTCATTCTTACATAAATCATCAGCTGTTCTAAGCAGCACCGGTTTTGTTGAGGAATCCCCCAACAAATCTCCCACTTAAAATGAAGTTTTCACCACCCACAATCTCAAATTCTTTATCTTCTCAACTGTCTCCTCTCTTTAATAATAAAAAACACATAAAAATACAACCAAAATACAATTAAACTAAACTATTACCAAGTAAAATGAACACCCTCTGGATTTCCAACTCAGGGATATTTTTGTGGGAATGAGAGAACTACTTGGTAGCCTCATAGGAAATAAGCCTGTTATAAATGAATGACATTCCTTATGGTTTTAGAAATTTCTAGGCAATAAGACTATCCATTAAATAAATTTGGATTTTAGCCCTCAATTATTTTCAGAGAAGCTTCTAATCCAAGAACCTAGCTAGACTAGTGAATAGTCTTTGTGTGATGATTCCATTAATTGAAACTCCTTAAGAACCATGTCGAAATTATTCACAGATTTATCCTTGTACCTAACACAGTACTTGAAAGAGTAAGAAGTTGGTATATATTTGTTAAAGTAAAATCTAAGTAGATTAGAGACTCTGCCCAAATTATATTATCTTCTTTCTTTGAAATGTTCATTCTAGATTTTGAATGCTCTCGATAACAATTTATGAATAAGTGCCTGAGCATCAGCTCTCCAACCTCGTTTTGTTCATTGTGTTCTCTACTAAAGGAAAATCCTGATTCTACATTCTAAGAACTGCAGCAGTCATATTCTAGATTAGCAGTAATTTCCCACCAATTTCCATGTCATGAATTAGGTAAGGATTTAAAGGACTAAAGTTACAATTTTCTAGGTATAATCTGTAATATACTTTGCAAAGTCATTTTTGTACAAAAGTAAAAAGGTAAATGGCATGGTCTCTACTACAAATCAGTGAATATTGATATTTTTCTGTTCATTGCAGTTATATAAGAGACCTTGAGAAAATATGACTCAGTCCTCTGGCTTTATATAGATTAATAAAATTAAATCAAGGTCTTCAATTTTGGCATGAATTCATTTGATCTAGGGTATAAAGGATAATAATATGGGAATTATAAATTGTTTCATACTTCATATTTTCTTTAGTTTTGAGGCTATATAAACAAACTTGCCCTAAATTTCTTCAAATCAGATTATGAATAGCTACAGAGGTCATGAATAGTGATGAAATAATAGTTATTAATTCTCTAAGTAACTTTAAAACTGTTTGCTGGAAAGGAATAATTAAACAAAATAATGAATGTAGTAACCAACCTGAATGAAATATAATTTTTTTTAGCTGTGATATAATTGACATATAACATTATATTAGTTTCAGGTGTACAACATGATGATTCAATATATGTATATATTGCCAAATGATCATCATAATAAGTCTAGTTAACATCCATCACCAAAAATAGATTATTTTTCTTGTGAACAGAACTTTAAGATCTATTCTCTTAGCAACTTTAAAATATAAGATACAGTAAAATTTACTATAGTCACCATGCTTTACATTATATCCCCATGACTTACTTATTTTATAACTTGAAGTTTGTACCTTTTGACCACTTTCACCCATTTCATCTACCCCTTGCCACTGGTAACCACCAATCTGTTCTCTGTATCTATGAGTTCAGGTTTTTTGTTTGTTTGCTTTTAGATGTCTCATAAAAGTGAGATCATATGGTATTTGCCTTTCTCTGTCTGACTTATTTTACTCACATAATGCCTTCAAGATCCATCCATGTTGTAGCAAATGCTAAGATTTCCTTCTATTTTATGTCTTAATAATATTCCACTGCATATATATATATATATATATATATATATATACATCATATTTTCTTTATCCATTCATTCATTGATGGGCACTTAGGTTGCTTCTATGTACTATATAAGAGGGGAAGGGGCAACAGGGGTAGGGGCTTAAGAGGTACAAATTATTGTGTATAAAATAAGCTACAAGTATATATTGTACAACACAGTGAATATAGCCAGCATTTTATACTAACTATAAATGGAGTATAACATTTAAAACTGTGAACCACTATATTGTATACCTTAACTTTCATAATACTTCAACAAAAAAAAATAATGTTGCAATAAACATGGGGATGCAGATCTTTTCAAGTTAGTGTTTTTGTTTCCTTTGGATAAATGCCCAGAAGTGGAATTGCTGAATCATATGATAATTCTATATTTAATTTTTTGAAGAATCTCCATATTGTTTTCCATAGTGTCTGCACCAGTTTGCATTCTCAACAACAACACACAAGGGTTCTCTGTTCCCCACTTCTTCACCAACATGTTATTTATTGTCTTTTTAAAATAATTATTCTAACAGGTGTGAGGTGATATCTCATTGTGATTTTGAGCATCTTTTCACGTACCTGTTGGCTGTCTGTATGTCTTCTTTGAAAAAATGTCTATTCAACTCTTCTGCCCATTATTTAATCATTTTTTTGCAGTTGAATTATATTCATTCTTTATATATTTTGGATATTAATCCCTTATCTGGTATATGGTTTGCAAATATTTTCTTGCATTTGGTACGTTGTATTTTCATTTTGTTGATGGTTCACTTTGCTTGGCAGAAGCTTTTTAATTTGATGTAGGTCCATTTGTTTACTTTTGCTTTGGATGCCTTTACTTTTGGTGTCAATTTAAAAAAAAGTATCACTGAGACCAATATCAAAGAGCTTTCCATTTCTGTTTTCTTTTTCTAGGAGTTTTACAGTTTCAGGTTTTATGTTCAAGTCTTTAATATTTTTTGAATTAATTTTTGTATATGGTCTAAGACAGTGATCCAGTTTTATTATTTTGCATGTGGCTGTCCAGTTTTCCCAACATTTATTGAAGAGTCTGTCCTTTCCCCCATTATATATTCTCAGTTCCTTTGTTGTAAATTAATTGACCATATATGCGTGGGCTTATTTCTGTGCTCTCTATTCTGTTCCATTAATCTATATGTCTGTTTTTATGCTGATACCATACTGTTTTGATTACTATAGTATTGTAAAATAGTTTGAAATCAGGAAGTGTGATGCCTCCAGCTTTGTTCTTCTTTGTCAAGATTGCTTTGGCTATTTGGGGTCTTTTGTGGCTTCATATAAATTTTAGGATTGTTTGTTCTATTTCTGGGGAAAATGCCATTGGAATTAACAGCTATATAAAGTGCCTTATTTATCTTAATGTATTGTTGTAATTGGAGTGGCTATATTTATCTTAAACATATGGTTTTAATTGGATTGTGATCTGGGAAAGCATTAATAAGATGATTCTATATGAAAATGAAAGTATATTATTACATAATTACATTTTAAAATTAAATTGAATATATTTAACTCATACCATAAAATGGAAGTAGATGACAATCTCAAGTGAGGCAAATACAAATAAACTGGAGAAAAATTGTTATTATTATATTTGTTTTTATTTTATTTGTTAATATCAGATAAAAATGGTGAACATGAGCTTTTCATGTCCAGCAGAAGTAGTTAAGTAAAATGGATCTAAGACATTGGGATGCAGTAACTTAAGGGGAAATTATATTAACAAGGAAAAATTTTGTAAACACTTTGTATTTCAGATATTTCCCCAAAATCTTATTACTCTTTATGCTTTCCTATTTAAGCGCTGGTCTATTTGTAGGTTACAATTTGTCATAAATTCGTCTAAAGTGTATATCCTCAAAATATACATAACTAGTAGATTTATGATAAATGGGATAAGGATTAATAGCATATATGGAGTATACCGTATACACTTAAAAAGAAATGTCAATATATTTAGCATTGTAGAAACTGATATTTGCAGAATGTTAGTAGATGAGACGAATTAGAAAAAGAAGAGAGTGAGGATACATATATAAAATTTAGATGTAAAAAAGAAAGGGAACAAATTCATCTTTTATTGCTGTTGTGATGATGGTCATGCTGTTGTTGTTATTATTATATGAGAATAACATTGAGAGTTCCTGCTGAATTTCTTGCTATTGTCTTAATGAACATTTTTAAAGAGGCTTGTGTCTAGATGTCAGTAGAGGACACAGAGTATATCTGTGCAGTGATGCTACTGATATTTTAACAAACATTCTAAAATTCAAATATTCAAATGACTGTTTCTTCTAAAAATGCATTTAAATGATGTTGCTATTTCTAGAGATGTATTTTTTGAATTGCCTTCCAAATCTCTTACTCATTCTTTTGAACATCCAAAATGGTGGCAAATAATTATGCCTTGAAGGTTGATTTTAAATTAGGTAAAAATTGGATGTCATTTTAAGCACAGAGGATAAATGGGTTATCAAATAGGATAGTACAATTTGTGGTCAAAAAATAAGATGTGAGTACATAGCTATGAGAATGTTTTTCTTCATATGCTTTATAAATTGTTTCCAAAAGCAGACATTTAAAAAATGATTTCCAAATATGGCAGCATAACTAGAGTAAAACACTTGGCCTCCCAAGGCAATTGTTTCAAAGGACAAGCGTCATTTGTAGTGTAAGTTCTGTTTCTGAATTAAAAATATTCTTCTCTAGAACCAGAATAGATATTTTACACAAGTGAGAATGTAAATTGCATTTTTCTTTAAGTGAAAAACAGTTTCTTTGTAGATTTACCTAAAGGTGAGCTAGGTTTGTAAAATGTTTTATATGTTATATAAACAGTGAAGGTAAGGCATTCTTTATATTAAGCACCTATTCTTTAAATAAATAAATTATTATTAAGTGCCTGACTGCTGGGCAGTATCTTATGTGTTTGGTATGTATTAAAAAAGAAAAAAATGCTAATAATATTTGTGGCATTAGTGGAGCTTACATTCTAGTAGAGCAAGGCCAAAAAAAGTGTCCATTATGTTAAAAAGAAAAAACAAAACAAGGTAAGCAGAATCAAGCTGGGTGTGGCAAAACAAAAAGCAGGTAAATTTTTAAAATAAGTGATCCAGGTAGGCCTCCTTGACAAGGAGATAGCTGATCAAAGACTTAAAGGAGTTGGTCAGTGTCCATAAGGATATGTTTAGGAAGCCCATTCAAGGAAGATGAAATAGCCTAAATCAAATCCCTAGGGCTGTAGCATGCCTATCATATTAAGAAACAGAGCAGGAAGACTGCTGTGGCTGAAAAGGAGTATATGGTTAGGGAAGTAATACATGAGGAGAGTTGGCTTCTACTTTGCTTGAAGGGTGGTTCAAAGAAGTAGAGTGGCATGACCTAATTTCTCTTTTAAAAGGATCACTCTGTGTGCTGGTTTGAACATAAACATGGAAGGACAAGGTTAGCGCCATTGAGACCAGTTATCCAGGTAAATGATGATGGTGGCTCAGATGAAGGTGAAGTGGTGGTGATGAGAAATATTCACTATAAATTTGGGAATCATTGGCATATCTATGGTGATGAAATAAAACATATTTTAAGGTAGGGCAAGAAAAAATTAAAGATAAAATTCTCTCTGTGTGTTTGTTTGGGCCTCCTCCCTCCTTAATGTGCAGTGTACATCTGCATTACACATTAATCAGAGCTCCTCAAAGACGGGAGTGCCTGCTCAACTGTAAAGATCAATTTTTTTTTTTCCATCCTTCTGATGCTAGCAATGTAACTTCTTGAAAGAATAGTGTTCTTTCCCAGCTCTGTAGGGGGTCATGGTGACTTGCTGCTCACTTTGCACATGCTTATCTGGACTATGTATCCTTGGTGACCTTTATGAAAAATATCAGTATGCCATTTTGATGTACGATCCTTTGTCTCAAAAATGTATATGGCTGTACCTTCAACTTCTAACAAGCAGAACAGTTCTCAGAGTTTTCTGAGAATCTGCTTCCCAGGTTATAATCCTCAGTGTGGCTTGAATAAAATTCCCTTCTTTTCCTTCTTGATAGTTAATTGAATTTTTATTAACAATGGCATTGAAATACATGATGGCTAAGATCAACAAGGGAAGGAATGCAGATAAGAAAGTTGGCCCAGAACTTAGCCCAGTGGCAGTAAAGACCCAAGCCTGAGATTAAGGAAGATGATGTGGCATCAACTTCATGAGTTGAAAGGTAAGTGATGAGAGATGTCTTTAAGAACTAGAGAGAGAACAGAGCATTCCCAGTAAGTAAAGGGATTGGCTTTATAAAGGAACATGGATAGTTCATGTTATAAAATAAAGGAAGACAGAGTATATGGAAGCACATGCTGAAAATTAAGTAGATATAATGATGATGTTTTATGGATGTTTGTTTCTGATTGCTTCAATTTTCTCATTGAGGTTAAAAGCAAACTGTTCCATTGAGTTAGAGGGTAGAGCTGGTACTGTAGGTTTGAGGAGAGAGGGAAGATATGGTATGAAATTGTCTTTTGGCATAGGGGTTGGCAATCTATGCTCCACAAGCCAACTGTCTATTTCAATTTTTACTAAAATATAACCTCGCCCATTTGTTTAAATATCATGTATGGCTTTTTGAAGCTACAATGGCGATTGAGTAATTACAACAGAATCTGTAAACCCTGCAAGCCAAAAATACTTACTACATGGTCCTTTAAGAAAATACTTAGCAACCCCTGTCATAGAAAATTGAAAGAGTGACTGGAAGAGACATAAAGTGTGAATGCACAGCAGAATTGTGATTCATTTAAGGGTTAACTCATAAATGTAAAGTGAAACCACTTGTGTGGTTTCAGCCATATTTATCTGCTTAGGTATAGATGTGGAGTAGGTCAAGCATTGGATTACTTGGGTGTGGTTTTGCTAACTGAGAACAGCCAAGAGGAAAAGGGAATCTAGGGTATATGCAAGAGAATGATTATAATGATTTATTATTAAATTAAACTTAGTTAAGGAGAAGAGAGAGGCCATAAAAGGGAAGAGGAATGTTTGAAAAATTAATTAACAATCTCAGTTGGAGTGAAAGGATTGTTGGAATCAGGTGAAAAAGAATTTTCTTGAAAGATGGAAGCTGATGGTCTTTGAGATGCATGGAATTAACTTTTTGAAAGAGATGTGGTTATTGGTAATGAGAAGTTCTAGGGTATGACCATGGGGAGAAGAAGCTGAGGAAGGGTAAAATGTAAGATAATTGATGGAGCAAAATTTAAGGAATTGAGAAGTTAAGGTATGGAAGGCATCATCTGTGTGTTTATATAAATCACCAAGAAATAAGAATGTCAGGAGCTTAAGTGATTGAGAAATGGGAGTAGGTTCAAAGATATCAGCAACTATGTGGGGAGGTTGATGATATTAGATTGGAGCTGAGGGCTTTTAGAAAGAAGGAAGGGAGAATGAATGAACGAATGAATAAAAAGTTAGAACAGTGGTATGGAGACTGTGGGAGAAAAACCTGCCAAGACCAAGAGCAAAGAAGAGAAACCAGTGTCCTCAGAGAGAATCAGGTTTCACTAGAGCAAGGAAGTGAATTTTTTAAAACATTTTAGATAATCAGCGATCTCTTTCCTATTTTTTATAAGGAGAAATTTAAAATAAATGTAAGATTCTTGAGCAATTGTAGACGCACATAATGATTTGATATCAATTTTGCAGTTGAAGTGTTTTAAATCTATAAATTCTTAATTGTTGATCCAGTTACTTTTGTCTTTCCATGAATGTTGACTTAATCAGGCAATTTATGAAATATTGATTCAATTTTTGAAACCATGTTTTAGGATGAATTTGACAAGCAAGAGTACTTCAGAGTCAGAAAGGGTAGTTTGGCTAGTTATAATCTATACCATAGATATACATATATACACACAAATGATTGAAGAAGTCTAATTTATCTAGGGGGCATGGAAAAGATATAGACATCAAAGTGCCATAAAATATTTAAAGAACAGCCATGTAGAGATGGAGGTGACTTACTCTGTATAAAAATTATGGTTGTTCAGCAAGGTAGGGCTGCTTTAGGAGATTTCAAATGAAATCTTTATCATTTGAAGAGTTTACTCAAAGTTTATTTGTAAGGGATGTAAAAATTTTTTTTGCATTTTCCAAGTGTTTGAATACATGATTCCTAAGAAACTTTTGAAATATTCTTATGATCAGTGTCATTTGTCTAATATGCCTGTATATTTAACTGATTTTTTTTCTAGCTTCTTCTGGATGTTTATTACTGAGCATATAGATTTATAGATTATTGTTGAAGTGGTGCACTTTATGTTTGTTGTCATCATTCAAAGGTATTTATTTGGGCAAATATATTTAAATTCAGCATTTCCCCCCTAAAGAGATTTATCTTTGCTAGTTCTCATGGCCGCTCTGGTTTCCATATTTTGTATATCAATTTTCTATGACAAAAAATCAAGTTTAAATGATGTTGTCAAAATTTATATCTGGGGCTACAGATTAACTTTTTATCTGCTATCATTAGTCAAATCTGCTAAATTAACTCCTATTTTGACAGTTGTTTATTCTGTGTCAAATCAGAGAACCAAATTTAATCTCAGCCAGAACTCAATCATTAAAGTACACCAAATAAAGTTTCAAGCCAAAATGGTAGCAAAAATGAGAAAATACACTATAAAAGACATTGGGAATTTTGCTATAATCCACTGAAGTTCAAATGCTTTTGTGACATTAATTTTGTTAAAAAAGAAAAAAAGAAAAAAAATTCAAGCTATGCTGTCACGGTGGCTCTGAGAGATAAACAATCTTTTCAGGGCAATAGAAGTGCTTTCAGGGCAATAGAAGCAACAAGGGACAGACTCTCAGTGAAGAGTTAAAATTTATGAATCAAGTAGATGATGTGATTGTTAGAGCTTGAAGGGAAAGTAGTAGGCAAAATGCTGCTGAAGGGCTTTTTAAAGTGTAGTTTGACTGCTAAGTCTGGAACCCAAAAGTAGCTTTGCTTGTTTCAGTTACAGAGGTAATAACAGGATGAAACATAAGCCATTTCAGGCTAACCTCCTTCACTTTGAGAAAGACACGCATCTATGTTTTATGGATGTTGTGGGCTAGACAGTTGGAGGAACACCTACTGGACACATAGAAGTGTAGGAATAAATGATGTAGTGGTCTAGTGGATTAAGGCATTTTTGTACCCTGGGAAACTAGAGTCCCCCAAGTCAGTGTAATTTTATGAGAGAAAAGCTCAGACTTTAAGGGACATGCTCAGGGTTGTGTCTTTCATGATGCTGCTTAATGATTTGTTTCATGTCAATAGCTCATTGTAATCCCATACCCAGAGGCAACACTAAAAACTTCTCCTTACAACTTCAATATTTTCAATTTTTAATTATCAATATCCTCAACTTTTTCGGTCAGAAAAATATCAGTGACCACAACACATAAAAATGATGGTATCTGTCTGACATTGGCTAAGGGTGCAGATAAAGACTCTTCTAACTCGATATATTGAAATTTGCCTTTGAAAAAAAAGAAATAACTGTTTCTAGGAGACATATTGATTTCTAGAGTTTTTGGAGAACTGTTAGTTGATTATGTGGTCCTCTCAGATACTACACATAAGAAGCCCCAATGTAAAACCCTGAAAGATAAATATACACTTAAGCTCTATTTCAGTAATTCTAAATATGTTCTCTCATAAGTGTGACTTGTCCCTTGTTGATGGCTATAGACATGGATAAATATATATATAAGAAACCTTTTAGGGACTTCCCTGGCAGTCCAGTGGTTAAGAATCCGCCCTTCCACTGCAAGGGATGGCCATGGGTTCCATCCCTGGTTGGGGAACTAAAATCCTGCATGCCACACAGCGTGACTAAACAATTTTTTAAAAAAGAAACCTTTTATTTTGATATGAAATGTTCATATGGAATGAGAAATATAAATGGCATGCAAATAATACCCAAATCACTGTACTACTTAAAAGGAGAAACCACCTTTCCTTTGTTTTGATCATTCACGATTATTGAAGTTTGGTGATTATTTTCATCTAATACCTGTTTTGATATTCCCATAGTAATTTGTTCTTTTTATTTTGTCCCTTCATTTTTCTGGGTTTTTTTGTTGTTGTTATTGGCATAGCATTTCATTTGGTTTCCATAAACTATTTGCTCTCTTCTGTAATAGTCCATTAACACACATTTTACAGATCTCATATTGCTTCAATATTACTCAGACCTCTGCTTAAGTAAATTACAGCTCATAATCTATAATGCATTCCTTTTAACATATTGTCTATTAATGTCAAGCAGCCTTTATGGATGAACAGGTGAAGGACACTTGATTTAATAGATACTTGCGTGTTCATTGTCTGATTTAACCATATGAAATTCATACCCTGCTGAAACTTCATGAAACATATGAAAGCACATGTATATGTACATATACATATATAAATCTATGAACTTTAATGTTGCCTTAAAGTATATTATTTACCATAAATCTTCTCTGAAAAAATATGATTAGATTACTGAATCCTTCCCTAAATACTCACGGCTACCTCAGGTCTACCACAATGTATAGAAGGTATATGTTCAAAAGATTCACAACTTTTTATTATTAGCAAGGATTTTATATTCAAAACACGTTTTGTTTCCAGCTCATTAACTATACTGTATCTGAAGCACCTAATATGACTCACACATAGTAGGGATTCAATGGATTTTTTTTAAATGAAGGAAAAAGTGAATGACCATAGTTCAATTGTTAGTATTTTTTGAATAGCTGGATTAGTGGAAGCTCTAACTGTTCTGTGTTCACCCAGTTTTAACTAGATATCGTAAGGGCTAGATTGCTTCTTCTCAAGAGGGCTATTTCATCACACCAGCTATATGGAAGAAACTATTCAAAATAATCTAAACGAATTATCCCATTTAAAAGTTCTTTCATTAAAAAACCTACAGCCAGAACCAACAGTGAGGCTCAATTATAGAAACCAGTGGTAACTCCATTGGGAGGTGTATTGAGTTCGAGGTAGACTTGAGCTCAATAAGAGATTAGAATGTGTTGCTACAGCCATGATGGCATTTTAACTGGCCTCTCTAGGTCACAGAATATGTTTTCTTCTTTTATCTACCCTTAGGGCTATGCAGAGTTCTAAGAGTTTACGGAACATAGTAGAAACTCAATAGGTTTTAAATGTCTTGCAACAGTAATAATCCTATATGTCATCCATTCTAAGATGCAATATACTTAACATTTTATAATCTTCAAAATTGAATTGAAACTTACAATCAACAGCATTGTATATTTGCTATGGGCCAGATGGTAGTCATGACTTATCATCTATGCATGCATCAATTTGATCAGAAGAGTTCATACTGTAGCCACTGCTATTGGCTTACATGCATTTTTGGCATTTCCCATGTTGAGTGAAATTTCCATTAAAAATTATTCGAACAATTATTTTAAAATGAAAAAAAACTCTTCACTGATTTTGCATTGAAACAAAAAGAGAATGCAGACAGTCATGGAAAATAATAGCAGGTTGTACATGAATGAAACATTTCAACTGCAAAGTGGTTTATGAGACCTAAAAGAGGAAGATACAAGTAGTTGAAACTATGTATATTTTGTTATTGAAATGAAATCAAAGGCAAAAGAAATTTTAAATCTCTGAGAAGAGAGAGAAGAGATTTTAAAGCAAGTAGAAACTAATGGGACCAAAACATATGCCATAATGGACTACTTTTATATATTAGTATCATTATTTACTTGCCTTTTTAAAATGGAATATAAAGTGTGTCTTACAAATTGATAGCTTGGATTCAGTGAAATCAAATTTAAAATTTAGTTAAAATTTATTGAGTGTTCAGTCTATGCTAAACAATCTATGGCATTATTTATTTGTTTCAGGAAAGATTTAAGGCAACTGTAAACATTATATTTCATCTTTACACCATAAGTTAAAATAGGTACTATCCTACCAATTTTATATTTATGTAGAAAAGGACTCGATAAACAAAGTATATAAAAAATGTATACTAGGGCTTCCCTGGTGGCGCAGTGGTCGAGAGTCCGCCTGCCGATGCAGGGGACACGGATTCATGCCCCGGTCCGGGAAGATCCCACATGCCGCGGAGCTGCTGGGCCCGTGAGCCATGGCCGCTGAGCCTGCGCGTCTGGAACCTGTGCTCCGCTGAGCCTGCGCGTCTCGAGCCTGTGCTCCGCAACGGGAGAGGCCACAACAGTGAGGTCCGCGTAGCGAAAAAAAACAAAAAACAAAGAAAAATGTATACTAGATCCAGGGATGGAATCTAGGCCTTTTTGGCTAATAAACTCATGTTATTTCCATTACTTCCTTGAGAAAATGATACAGTACATTTATTTTAACTGAACTTAATATCAGTATAATATATACATTCTAGTGGTTAAAATGTAATGTTAAATTTAAGTGAAGAGTTTAAATTTTACTTAGACATACAAATACACAAATGAATTCACACACTTTCATATATACAAGCATTCAACATTTTCCAATATAAAACATATTTTAGTATTTGGCATATCATTGTTTCGAATTTTTGCGTTTCTTCACTGATTTGGTTATGTAGGAACCAACTATCGCCAATTTAATTCACCAATTTAGTAAATTTTAATGATTTAAAAATTTTCAAAAGACAGGTCCATGGATAAAGAGTTGTTGAAAATCTCTAAAACTATGTTTTTCTTTATGTTCCTGGATTCTGGAAAAGTCAGAGTATCTTCTAAGATCATTAAAGTGGATCTCATTTAGGTTTAGAAATAGAGTATTCATGTTAGATTAAATAAGAGTGCCACTCAGATAACTTTGAGGTTTTGCAGATTCAGCCTTTCCATGAAAGAAAACTGATTTTCATAAATTTTCACTTCTGATTAGAGCCCACTAGAAATCCCTTAGGGCTTCCATCTGAAGTGCACAGAATATTTTAAGCACAAAAGCCCTGTGCTTACAATATTCTCAGCGCAATTATATTCCTTGTGTAAAATCCACTTCTCTTTCATAGAGTGATGACGTTATCTTGTCTAAGTTTGTGGTGGAAAAGCTCATTTAAGACCAAGGGATATTTACTAATTTATAGTTTAGTACTGGTCCTTCAATATAGAGTTTGTGGTATTAAAATGAAAGCATTCTCATCCCCAAATAAATGCCATCAGGTATATTTTGTTGCATTCTAATTTTATGATTCCATGGTTCCCAACACAGTTTTTATTTTGCATATTAGTTCAGAATTCCAGATTAATTAAGCTTTGTGGAAGAAAGAATTGATTTTGTAAGGCACAGACATGAAAGAACTGATTAGGTATGTGCAGACTACAATTTGTTCTAATGGTTTATCTTTGTTTCTAACAATTCTTGTTTGTGTATATTTCCACCTGTTAAATTACTCTATAATTTACTGTTTCCTGCTATTTGACAAGAAAACATTACAATCACAATAAAAAGTAATTTAGGCTATTACCAATCAATGAAATATGTCCCAGTCTAAAATGAGATTGAAATAATTTATGGGATTTTTACAGTCAAATCAGAATGGAGATTAGTCCACAGGGGGGAATCAACTTCTGCAAAACTGCAAGCATCATATATTTCCTAATAAATTCTCACAGCTGAAACAATGTCCTTATTGGAAGGCAGCATAGGAAATTTTGATGCAATCAGAAGAATCTTACAAATAAATGCTAGCAGAAAACAAAAAGGATTTTCGTGGACCCATAATTCAGTAATGGCTTTGAAGTTAATGCAAAATGAAGTTAATGCAACATTAAACCTAGGAGGCACATCACGTTTAGTACAGGTGGTAACTCACCGCAAATACTGTTTGTTGACTGACTTACTATACTTTTAACCCTAGGAAAATTTCCTCACAGTAGTTAGAAGCTTAACAATGGTGTCACCTCTCCCCACTGCCCACCAACACACAAAACTGAAATGTCCTAGAGAGGAAGCA